>NW_024580583.1:0-230351 GCF_017639745.1 Melanotaenia boesemani | reverse complement strand
CCTTAAAGACATTGTACTAGAAATTTCCCTCAAGGAGCTTGTGCAGAAGCCGGTGTTTGTTGTTGCTGCTGGAAGGACATCACAAAACCTTGGATCAATCTAAATAACGAACAGCTGACAATGATGTATGCAAACCTTAAAGCGACATCTAAGAATGTGTTAAAGATGTTGAGATTCCCAGCAGATTTGAGAGCAAAGCAAAAAGAGCTTGAACATCATCTTAGAAGATATATTGGAGAACTTGATGAAGAAAAACTTGGGAGGTTTTTGAGATTCTGCACAGGGTCAGATTTGATTGTGTCAGACAGTGTAACTGTGGAGTTTATAGTCATGTCTGATTTCACTAGACGGCCAATTGGTGGCACCTGTGGAAAGTTTCTGCAGCTACCTGACTGCTACGAACGTTTCCCAGACTTCCGTGCTGAGTTCAATGACATCCTTGAGAGCAATGTTTAGGTGATGGACATTATCTAGGACACAGTATGTTGCTTCATAGCCATGGCTGTAGCCATATTGTTGCCAGGCCAGGGTTTCTAAAGCAATGACAAGGACCAGTTTTTCTTAAGTGATATATTTCTCTTACTAAGTTACATGGAACCTTTAGATGAAGCTTGTTCAAAGCGTTCACTAAGTTCTCTAAGCTGTAGGATGTTATCATTTGCTCTGTGAAACACAGAAAACATGTTAATGTCATACAACGTGTCATGCATGGTGGAGGGTTTTTGGTTCTGGAAATGCTGTGATTGCCCACAATTAGGGAGAATTCTCTAAACGGAAATGGTAAATGGTCTGTACTTATATAGCGCTTTTATCCAAAGTGCTTTACATATACGTCACATTCACCCATTCACACACAGATGGCGGAAGCTGCCATGCAAGGCGCTAACCACGACCCATCAGGAGCAAGTAGGGGTTCGGTGTCTTGCTCAGGGACACCTCGACATGAGCTCTCCGGGCCGGGATCGAACCGGCAACCCTTAGGTTACAGGACGACCACTCTACCCATTGAGCCATGCCACCCCAGTCTTGTTCTTTGCAGAGAGGATGGAGCTCATAACTTTGCTTTCTTTTAAACAGCCCACCCTGGCCTAGTCCTGTTATCACACTGTTTAGACTTTATTTTGTAAAATAGAACTGCATTAATGGCTCCAGATAGCAGTGCCTCCATTTTCCTTGGCAGTTAAAGGTAAAACTGTCATGCAGGAGAGTTTCATCTGACATTTTCGCCCTTTAAAGGTTGTTCATTTCTTTATTTGTACATTTCTACAAAGATAAGATGTGAATGGCATAGTTAAGTTTAAAAAGGAGCTATTTACTTAAAAACTGTGGCCAAAGACTGAATGCTGCTTGTCTTCAGGTCTCCTGGATTCACACTGCACACTAAGTGAAATGGAGAAACAAATTCTGTGTGAAATTCTTACAACCTAACATGCACAGGCATTTACAAATGAGTTAGTAAGCAAAGTTGTTCCATTTGGCGGCTGAGGAGGAAATAACCTGCAGTTTAAGAAATCTCAGTCTTCCTACAGTCTTACAAGACAAACTGTTTTTGCGAATGTTCAGTTCATTTTTTCATAAATATGTTAACAGTAATACATTTCCTAATTCAGTATGTTTACATTTCTGCATATTTATTTCATTTCATAGACCCATTGTAAATAAATTGGAAATGTAAGTGGTCATGCACATTAATTTCTTATAGAATTTGTACAGGTTTTGTTATTTTTCCATAAAACCTTTACTTATGGTAACTTTATTATGGTATATTAAGTATTGGTGATTTAAGTGTTCATTAGATTTTTCTTGCGTTTTGTATTTGAAATGCTGTTTAAATGTTTGTTGGAAACACTAAGCAGAGGTATTTTGTGGGTTAGTCTTTAACAGAAGTTGACGAGAGAATGTCCATGCTTTGATATTAAAAAAGAAAGAAAGAAATTCTATTTAATCTGTGTGTGTTGTTTTTTAACAGTTCATCAAGTTAAAGGTGGATTCACCGACGCGAAGGCGTGAACCGGTTGCCTCCGTGAAGTCCTTTATTTTATGATGATGGCCACCTCGGAGGGCATTATCCCGCTTATACCATGGTCCATTAAGAAAGAAAAAATATTAAATAAATTATTAATGTGTTAATGTTGTTTTTTACCGGTAAAATTGTAAGTTTTTCATAAGAAGCGGCTGAGTGGACTATTTTGTTGTGACGCTTTGCCAAGGTAACCGGCTCTGACACAGAACCTGCAGCTCGGTCGGCTGCAGTTATGTTACGTGACAGAATCATTTCAGAGGCGGGTTCAGCTCTTACAGCTTGCGTGTGTCCAGAGGATGATGCAACATTTTGTTTCAAACAGTCAACGTCCACAGATAGTTTCCTACATGTACAGTAACCAATTCACTGAGCCTGACCAACTCAGCCTTGCCAAACCAGCTACTAGTGCCTCACTCTGCTCTTTCCGCTCTCTAAATGAGGACGAAGTCTCTAAACTTCTAGTCAGCTCAAAACCCACAACCTGTCCTCTTGATCCTGTTACCTCTGACATCCTGCAGAGCATTTTACCTACAGTCAAATTTGCAGTAACTCATATTATCAACTCCTCTCTTAAATCCGGTGTCTTTCCTTCTGCCTTCAAGCAAGCTCGGGTTACCCCACTGCTGAAGAAACCCACACTCAACCCAGCCCAGGTTGAAAACTACCGGCCGGTCTCATTGCTTCCATTCATGTCTAAATTACTAGAGTGTGCCGTCTTCAGTCAGGTTTCACAGTTCCTCCAAGACAACAACCTGTTTGATCCTATGTCTACAACATCAGGAGGATCAGACCCTACCTGACTGAACACACAACCCAGCTCCTGGTCCAGGCTCTGGTCATTTCACTCATTGACTACTGCAACTCCTTACTGGCTGGCCTGCCTGCATGCTCAGTTAAACCTCTGCAGATGATCCAGAATGCAGCAGCACGTCTGGTCTTCAACCAGCCCAAAAGAGCTCATGTCACTCCGCTGCTAATTGCTCTTCACTGGCTTCCAGTTGCAGCACTCATCAAATTCAAAGCTCTGCTTCTGGCTTACAAAACAATAACCCAAACGGCTCCGGTCTACCTTCACTCCTTAATCCAGAGCTACACTCCCCCTCGAAAGTTACGCTCTACCAGTGAAAGACGCCTAGTGCTCCCACCACAACGTGGCGCAAAATCAGTAGCTAGACTCTTCTCCTCTGTTGTTCCCCGGTGGTGGAACGATCTACCAAACTCCGTCCGATCCGCAGAGTCCGTATCCACTTTTAAGACCAAGCTAAAGACTCAGTTGTTTAAGGAGCATTTCCACATTTAGCTTAACTAAATGAGTCAGAAAGATTTGTCCAGCTTTTTGGCTCAACCAAGTACTGAAGAAGCTGTGTGCACTCATGCCCAAGATGATATTGTGTGATGAAATCATGCACTTATGACCAAGTTGATATTGTGTGATGAAATCATGCACTTATGACCAAGTTGATATTGTGTGATGAAATCGTGATCCTGTATTTAAATAAAATGACTAAGAAAAACAAAAATTATATGCACTGCACTAGCACTACATGACAGCACCTGGGTCCAACTGGACTCAAAAGCGGTCTGACTATCACTTAGTTATGACGTCCCATCTTGTTTGAATTCATGCTTGTGTTGTTCTTACTCTCAAATGTAAGTCGCTTTGGATAAAAGCGTCTGCTAAATGACTGTAGAATAGAATAGAATAGAATAAAATGTTCAATAAGCCTGCAGGCTGCTCTGATCTGGCGTCTGCTGCCCAGCGTCTGAGTTTCTGTTGCCACGGTTACCAACTACCATTTAGTCAGCACATGCATGTAAAGGACAGAGGGGGCTTGCTGAATAGGTATATTTTTAAAATAATTCCATTTCAGATGGAATGTCGCGTCAGCTATATTCTGCCTTTTATTTAATATATTATAGAGAAGTTTGCAAAAATGATGCAAAAGTTTATGAAGACAGGACATAGTGGCCGTGAGAGCTCTACTAACTGCAGCTTAGTAAAACACATTCAAACAGATAAATGATCAGTAAATTAAGAATAAATTTTCATCAACTTGACTGTACAACAGACAAGCTGGTGTTATGCTCCAGCCTGTTGAACTCTCTCTGCTGTCATACACCAGGGCCATTTTTACAGAAATAACACCTAAACACAGTCAAAGTAAAATGATGCAAAAGAAAAAAAAAACAGATAGAGACAATGTGTTATGTGTGTTTGGTAAAATGTAAGAGTTAACAGGTCTCAGACTTACTGCGGATGGACTGAATCAGATGAGGAATGACAGGAAGGATCTTGGACCCTCCGCATTCCAGCATTTCATGGATTCCCTTACAGGCTAGGAGCTCCAACGGATGATCAGTTTCAGATAATCCGTCAAAGAACAGTGGCAGGTTGTAATCCAGCTTCTCAATATCCACCTGAAGACAGAAATGCTCATTTGTACATTTATGTTCAGGTATTCTTGGCAAATGTCATTTGCAGGGAAACAGAAAGAGGGGAGGGGGGCAAGAATCCTCATGATGAAGATGTTTTTCTTTTTGAACAAACCACAGACACATGCTTTCAGTTATCAGATTAATGTCATGAAGGCATAAGTCAAGTTTGATGTCACCACCCCGTCGCGCAAAATAGATCAAGAAAACTTTTTTTTCTTTAAGAAGAACCATATTAAAGAAAACTAAATGATATGATCAGATATGCTGAGTCAGCTAGCTTACCATGTAGTGGCAGCCATTTAATGTCAGAATTTACCACCCTGTCACATTTTTAATTGTGAAGGGTTGTGTTTATGAAGCATATTTACTTGTGTATTTGTGTTCAAGCTGAATTATGTTTTCAAATATTAATGTCTAACAAAGGACACTTTACTGGTATGAAAACATACAGTTTTTACAAATGATTTCATGTATTATTGGTCATTGTGTGCATGTTGGCCATAAAAGGGTGGTACAAGAATGACTCCCAGGTCTGAATAATTATAGGTAATATTAAAATTAAAGGTAATATTAAAATATTTTATACCTGAGGTGGGAAAATGTTTTTTTTTTTTTTTGTTTTGTTTTTTTTCTTTTGTTTTTTTGAGGTTTGACCTAAGTTTTGTACTGTGGATTTCTTACCTTTTGCCCTTGATGACATTTTACTAATTACAAAGTGGTAATGGTACCCATTTCATGGAATGACTAAACTAACAAACTGCAGTTCCACCATCAGCCAATAGAGGGCATGTAACTGGATTATTCTATGGTGCCATTTGAGTCCTCAACATTTGATGACATTAAAAATCCATAAAAATGTGTCCCACTGTATTTTAAAAGTTCTAAGCTGTTAAGATATGTGTTCTTAATCACATAATAAGAGGCAATGCTCATTTTAAAGAAAAATATACAATCTTTCATCATCTTTAATTAACACATGGAATATGCAGGAGACATATCAACAAATATATATATATATATATATTTTAACAAATGTTTAATTGTTTTCAGTATAAGAGGGATGTTCTTGATACTATGAACTATATTTATTAAAAGAATAAATATTATCTTTATTTAAAAAAATGACAATATGAGTGAGTCCTTTACTATAACTTCTGCCCCCATCACACTTACTTTTTAGTCTGTAAAGAGTATACTCTTATTTTACATGGCATCACAAACAGAAAATGACATCATGTGAGCCTAGGATCCAAGTTCAAAAGCAGACAAGGTCCCACATTATCTGATATTTGATGTTATTATAGGTTGAATCGGGTCCGTCAAGCTTTATGTCACCACCCCAAAACGCAAAATAGATCAAGAAAACTTTTTTTTTTTTCTTTAAGAAGAACAATATTAAAGAAAACAAAATGATATTTCAGATTGAAATCAGATATGCTGAGTCAGCTAGCTTACCATGTAGTGAAATGGCAGCAAATTAATGTTGAAATTTACCATCCTGCCACATTTTTTATTATGAAGGGGTGGTACTGATGAAGCATTTATACCTGTGAAGTTGTTTTAAACTTGAGTTATGCTTTCAGATATTAATGTCTAATAAAGGACACTTTACTGGTAAGAAAACACGCAATATTTAGAAATTCTTTAATGTATTATTGGTCATCGTGTGCCTATTGTCCGTGACGGGGTGGTACAAGAATGACTCCAAGGTCTGAATAATCATAGGTAATATTAAAATTAAAGGTAATATTCAAATATTTTATACCTGTGGAATAGTTTTATTAAAAAGTGGAAAATGCACATAGTAATTTTCAACTTTTCTACATTGTACTTGATGTTTTCCAGCCTAGAGTTTCTGACAACATGTGGCAACAGACTGATTTCAGCCAAACTGCAGCTGGACAGCAGCTGGATGCAGATCTGATACACAAAGTCTAGAAATGGAAAGTTGTGTCCATCAGACCAACACAGCGGATTCTGGGATGTTCTGCTCTCTTGGTGAAACAAGCTAAACATTGTCAGTCAGCACTAATCTTTGTAACGTCAGCTCTTCATGAACTTTCTTTAAACTTTGTGTCTATGAACAAACTGAAGACGTGTTAAATTTCTAGCGAGGAGTAAATGTGGGGCTTTGCTCTGGAATTTGACTGAGATCTAATAATGAGGGAATCTGGTGCTCTACAGAGATGCCGATCACCAAAGTCTGGACAACACAGCTTTTAAAGAAACCAACTGCTGACTTTTCACATACTTTTCAGTTTAATGTGTAAATGTCGTCTTTTTGTGCATTTTTACTGAATTTTATTTGAGTTTTTTTCTTTTTAAACCAATAAAAACCTCTTCAATCTGTCTGTCTCTGTCTTAGATTCAGAGATGGACTGAAAACACTTGGTGTGCTGGACTAAATCCAAGCTCAGCTCTTCTGTGCTGTCTCCTGCAGCCTCTCAGCTGATGTGTGCTGACAGTCTTTTCATTATCCGCCCATCTCCAGCTGGCGAGCAACAGAAGCTGCTGAGGAAGTTCTTCCTTTCTGGAGACACACGCAGAAGTAAATCCATGGAATTTGACCATTTCTTCTTCTAAGTGAAATATTTAGCTGCATCTGGTCATTGTGTGTCAGTTTAGAATAGTAAGAGATGTTCTGCTTTCTGTTTATTGTCCAGTTTCTTTATTCCTTTACCACCAGATGAGGAAGGAACAGAAACTGGGAACGATCCTCGCCTTTTCCACAGGAGCCAACACTCCTTCACCGAATGGGTTCTCTCCTCCACAAAGGAGGAGGATTCAGGAAGCTGCAAAGCTGCCGCTGCAAACAGCTGCACTAACTGCTTGAAGCTACGCTGCAGACCTCATACGGAGACCTTCAGGAAAACAGGGGCTCTGCGGTGGGCGGGACCCTTGGTTTTTAGCCTAGCGTAATATTGTGTACAGGTCTGGATCAAAGTATTCTGTGTTAAGGTCAAGTTCATGTTCAGTTAATGACACAAGAGCAACGTGAAACTTTCTTCTTTTCTCTTGTTTTTTATGTGGTTTGTACAATAATACAAACCTGCTGCATATTGGTCAAACTGAAGTTAATAGATGTGAAGAAACGGTTCACATTTTTCAGCTGCTTTCTGCAAGTAATGTTGAAATCGAACTTCACTGCAGCTTTTTAGTCAGACACTATTCCACTTTTAAATTTATCTACAGCTCACTATTTTCCCTCTTGATTTTATCGCCCTGCTTTTCAAACGGATCAACCAACAAACACTTTGAAATACTTCTTCTTTTGTTTGTTTGCAGTTTTTATGTTTTTGGGAAAAGTTTTAGGGTTCATTAAGTCTTACTGCCTTTATTTTTACTGTACAATGACGTAAAATCCACATGAGCCACTAAGTGAAAGAATCTTCTGGCTTTGCAACAAACTGGAATGAAGTTTACAATAAGACGGGGTCTCCCAGGCTGCTCATCAGGGGCCATTATCCTGCAGGTTTTGGATGTTTCCGCTGCAGCACACCTGAATCAGGTTAATGGCTCAACATGCTTTGGCAGAAACTTTAAAAACAAGCTGCTGAGGAAAAGCCATTTAAAGTGAATTAGGTGTGCTGGTGAAGGAAATCTCTTAAAACCTGCACAAGTTCAGCCTTGGAGGACTGGAGCTGGACAGCCCGGCAATGACGAAGCAGAACTTTCAGTCTGATGAAACTCACATTTACATGAAACTTGTGTGCTTCTAAATGATCTGTATAATAACTGATTTCTGGATAACAATTAGAAGAAGTTCATGGATGTGATTTAATGTGATGTGCAATCCATTTCCTCTTACATGAACGTCTTCATGAGCGTCTGAGTGCAGCTTCTATGAAATGTAGATGGACACATGTGGCATATTGTACAGTAAGAAGGGCAGCTCATCTGGTAAGTTCTACATATTTGTGCTGCTTTGTGAACAATCTGAAACAAGCTTCTTCTAGCGGCTGAGGAGCGGCTCTATTTTTCTCCTGCATAAAGCTGAAGCTTTGTTTCTGGGGTCGTTGCACATGTAATGTGAAATGTTTGTTTCTGCTTGACTCTTCAGCTGTTAGACAGTTTTTCTCCCAACTTCTAGTCTCACATCAGAGTCCACAAATTTAGCATTAATGATGTTTTTGTTTTAGTCTTCTATTCATCAAAGGATGTTAAATGTTAAACGTGATTATTCTTTATGGCAGTTTAGTGAGGTCTCCAGAGCCAGAAGCTTCAATAAAATGTTTCCTGTGGGACTATTTTTCATACCAGGAACCTGTATAAAAGAAATATCTTTCAATGTCAACATGGAGGTTTGAGCTTGGAGTCACATTTAGAGACAAAGTTTCTGAACAGACCCAATAAAAACTTGAAATGGAGCCATTACAAAGCTTGGCACAGTGTTATTTGACTGGAACTTTATAAACTGGATGATATTCATTTTCTATTTTTCACATGATGGAAAACTGTTAAAAAGCTTCTCAGCATCAATCATATGGATAAAACCAGGAATTCCTCCTTCCAAGAAAATGCACAAGGCTACAGAATAAATACACCATGATTTCCATCATCTTCACATGGATGAAGGTGCTGAAGAGAAGACGTTGTGGCATCATGAGAGGAATATTAATAGATGAATAACAAGTTATTGTGTGGAACTGCTGCAGGATCATCGTTGCCAAAGCCACTAAGGTAAACAGTGCCCTTATACTTGGGTTTTGTGTTCCTGCATGGTTGTTACACACCCCTGCTGCCACACAGATGAAGGGAGTTTGTCCTCCTTGTGGTGAAAGGACGTGGTTATTCCCACCCATTCTGAACTCACTGGCAGCCCTTTGACTTGGTGGCAAATAGATGTAATGAAGACAAACGTAGTTCATGAAGAGAAACTAGTACACCTTGCTCCTCCATAAAACTGAACAGATCAGCAAAATGAACCACAACAACTGGATTCAGTTCTGCCCACAATCTCTCAGTTCTTCTGCTCTGACCTGCCAGTAACAACGCCGTCTATTTAATCCTCTCCTGTGATGCATTGAAACGGCAACACCAGTGTTTTCCAGTCCGTCATCACGTCTCACTCTAGATGCTTTTCCAAAGTTCTGATGCCACAATGAAAAGGGACAAAACACTTGAGGCTCTGCTGCTGTCTGGACCAGCGAGGTAGATAATGGTCCAACTGAAGCATCAACACAGCCGTGAAACATCATCTTCAGTCTCACCAGCGTGTGCTTTCCATCCATGTGCCTGAGAGAAAGTCAGATCAGTGATTTATTAGTGGGAAAAGCAGAACAAGGCCCAGATTATAAATCACAACTTGAAGACAAAACTATTTTAATGGCATTTTTATGTTGTTCAGTGTATTATTACTACACGTGGACATGCTTAGCGAGTCTTGTTAAAGGACTTCCTGGTTTGAGAGTCACTTCCTGTTCAGGGAAGAACTTCCTGTGTCAGTGAAAGTGAGAGACACCAAGCAAACAACAAAAAGGGTTAAATACACAATATGTGTGTCAGAGGAGAATATATATGTGTGTGAGGACAATATATTTGTGTAAGAGGGTAAATGTGTGTATATGTGAGAGGAGAATGAATCCTGGCCTCTACGGCCTCATAGACAGGTGAGGTAGACGTGGACAGACAGGTGAGGTAGACGTGGACAGACAGGTGATGTGTGGTCAGCTTCCAGATGAAAACAAGACTGATGGAGAAAAATCTGACCCTTCAGATTCAGATGAAATGAAGTCCTGGTCCAGGTCTTTGCAGGTCTGTTAATGAGTCCTTCATCTCAGCCTGGTGGGTTAAAGTGTGGAACATGGAGACATGCAGGACGGGGGTCCTGAGGACCAGGATGGAGAAACACTGCTGGAGAACATCTCAGTGGTGCAGGTGAGGCTGTTAAAGAGGAGGAGGAAGGTCTGATGTTGCTCCTCCTACCTGTAACCCCTCCTACCTGTCCTCCTCCTACCTGTCCTCCTCCTTACCTGTCCTCCTCCTACTTGTCCTCCCTCCATCACAGGTAGAAATGTGACTCAATTCCAGGAAAGCAGCTCACCTGTGTATCAGTGGAGATTCTTCTTCTTCTTCTTCTCTGAACAAACTGTAAGTGTGAACTTTCCTCTTTGTTTCTGGAATGTTTGGAGAACGTGTTCACTTTCTGATTTCAGCTCCAACTTTGATCTCTGCTGTTTGAAGACAAATCTACATGATGATCAGATTATTGATTATTGATCCTGGAATCAAAGTGTGGTCTGCAGCAGTAAAGTGGGAGCCATCAGCTTCCTGCTGCTTCCAGTGAAACATGGATCCTTGGATCAAACTGCTTTAGTAGATAATGAGGCAGAAATGTTGCTGCAGAACAACTTGAACTTTGAGCCTCTCTTTATGTTTCCAGTAACAGGAGTCAGAGAAGTTTTACAAGCTTCATGTTGCAACATCATTTCCTTCATCATCGTTCACCTTCATGTTATTTCAGAAACATCCGTCTTTTCTGTTTCATGTCTTCTTAAAAACCTCCTTCCATCTCACAAGCAGCCAGCAAGGCCTCCACCTCCACTATGTTTTACATCTACTTTACTTAGAGCTGCCAGAACACGTCCATTTATCTGTGGATCAGTAGAAATAAATTCATCTTTAGCTCATTTTTTCAGCTAGAAAAAGCTGGATATTTTACACTTGTTCACACATGACAGTAAACTAAATATCTGAAGCATTTCCAGCTAAATAAGGTGGAAAACATCACCTTCATCTCTAGAAATGATTCACACATTGTAGAAAACAGTAAAATGTCTGAAAGATGATCAATATTCTGGTGAATAATGAAGCAGTTTGGATGTAGTTTTAATCTAAATTCATGTGTAATCAGCTGAAGTGGCTGCAACCAGTCCCAGCACCAGGAGAAGCTAACAGGCCGAGCAGCTGCTGGTTGCCATGGATACGTGGCTCCTGTCTATCAATGAACTTTGACTTGTTTATAAGAGGATGAATCCCGGTTTAATCATTCATTATGTGGCTTTTATGAAGCAGATTAGATAAAGATGCTATAAAACATTTTCTCCTCTACTAAAGAAAAAAACCTTCATGCCGACACGTAACCCTCATGTTCTGTTAGAAGAAATTACGTTGGGACTGTTATCTACTAAACTTCCAGTTTGAACTTTAAGCTGTAATAAAATGATGAAAGATTCTCATTTTCAGTTTATTTTCTTTTCATTTATATCATGATTAATGCATCAGCATAAAGAATTAAGACGCCAGTTTTGACCAAACACCACTAGCAGCTTTATAGAAAAACACATTATAATTAAATATTGTAAAAACTAATTAGACCTGCATCAGTATAAGAAACACCAACTGGCCCATCTGATAGACACATGAGAAGATTCATTTAGTTTCATTATAAATTTTTTACTAATGTAAGATTGAACAAAAACTTGTAAAAACCAGATGTGTAGTGGGAACTAAAAACTGCAATAAAATCATGACAGATTAACCCCTTGATGCCTGTTGATGTAAATTTATGAGAAACCCCTTCTGGCCTTTATTTATTTTTTTGCTTTTATTCATTTATTATTTTCATTTATAAATTGCTATTAATTCATGTTATATTTCATAGTATTTTATTTTATTCCAGTCCTTTCCTTTGTGTTATATTTTCCTGTCTTCATGGTGTTTTTATATAACTATAAATTAATTTGGGTGTTAAAGAGTTAATATTTAGTCACTTTTTGCATGAAAGGATTCTCTACAAAAATTTATCAGACTGAGTTTAATCCAGCTGCAGATGATGCCTCTGGAGACAGAGAGAGGAGGGTTGCTGCAGCGGTTGCTAGGTAACGGTCTAGGTCTTGTCTCATTGCTGGAATCATCCGAGCTGCTGGAAGTTGTTTATTTATGCAGTTAAACAGCTGATACATGTTCCTTTCGTCATGTTATTGTTTAACCACTTTCTAATGTCTTATTGTCCAAAGGTATCAGTCTATACTAATAACTAAAGCTAGCCAATTAGCCACAAATACTACGGTAACTTAAAGAACACACACTCACACACAAACACAACTTTCAAATATCTCTAGAAGTAAATTTTCTCACAGCTGAAAAATGACAAGAACTGATTCTAACTACCAGTAAAGTAACAATAATAAAAATAAATTCTAAATAACATAGCAGCTGATCTTTGTACAGCAGATGATGGAAAGGAGGATTTCAGTTGATGTTCAGATGAATGATGTGTGTTTCCTCTGCAGGTGAAGGTAGAAAGTGTGTGTGAGCTGATGTGAATCCAGCATCATGGATCAGGACAGAGAGGAGGGAGTCCCTCCCTCTAAAACCACTCAGAGGTGAGATGTCCATCTCTAACTGTCCATGACTCTTCTCCATGTCAGAGATCACAACTCACATCACCAAACATCTGGATTCACAGGAACCAGCCTGGACCTGGACCTGGACCCAGCTGTGTCTCCATGAAGAGCGACTGGTCGAGGGAGAAACCTCCTGATCTAAGATCAGACCAGCAGTGAGTATCAGAGTTCAGTGGATGTTGGATCAGGTTTCAGATGAAAACCAGTTTCAGGTTCATCATTTCTGGACGTCTCTGCTGAGACGAATCTGCAGCATCATGATCGTCATGTGATAGATTTGATTTGTCTTCCAGATTCTTCTGCAAACTAAATGTTGAACAATTTCAGAATTCAGCTGTGAAAGCATTAAACCATCTTAATTCACAGGAATCGACCTGGACCTGGACCTGGACCAGGACGTGGACCTGGACCTGAGCCCAGCTGTTTGTCCTTTAAGAGCGACGGGTCGATGGATTTTCCTCTTTATTTTAAATCAGAGCCACAGAGGTGAGCTGTGTGAAATTGTTGCATCAGATTAGTTTTATTCCATCTTGTGTTTAAACTCAATAATAATAATAATAATAATAATAATAATAATAATAATAATAAAGGATATCTTCAGTATTTAAGGTGAAATATCCAGATGAAGCTCAAATAATAAACATGTGAGTTTTATTAAATATTTCTTGTGAGCTGAGAATAATCAGGAGGATTCTGTCTCAGTGCAGGAAACATAGAATCTCCATAATTTAACTTTCTCATCTGTGGAACGTAGAAGCAGACGAGAGTTTTTCCTCCTCTGGAAAAAGGAAACAGATTCTGGACGTTTTCCAGAAGTTCAGGAGATTCTCTGAACCTCGGTTACTAAGTGACCTGCAGTCAGTTTGGCTCCTCACAAACACACCAAACTTTTTCTTAGTGGAAAACTCCAACATCAGACACATTTATACTGGGAGCGGTCCAGTCTAACCAGTCTAACCAGTCTCATCCAAGCACACACTGGCTGTGGCTGCCTTGCTCCAGGGCACCTCAGCACAGAGCTTCATGAAGGTGTTGGTGAGAGCTTCCTAAAAGCTGAAAGCAGCTTCTCCATGTGACAGAATGTGATGTGATTCTTCCTGATTCCTCCACAGAGTGGACCAGCAGAGCTCAGAGCTTCCCAGTGGTCAGTCTGCCCAGCAGCATCAAACACAGCTGGACTCCATATTTATGGTCTGTACATGTACAACAACTACTTTTCCATCTCTTCTGTCCACATCATCTCCATGCTGACCTTTGTAGACCAGTGGATTGTCAGTGTGTCCAACATGGATCTGATGTTTGGCTCCATGATTTCAGTCTGATTGTGTCCTTCATATCGTTTCTCTTCCAGCTGCTGGAGGACAACATGATCACTTTCATGAAGAAGGAGCTGAAGAAGATCCAGAAGCTACTGAGTCCAGATTACCCAGAATGCTCAGTGTTGGAGGGGGAGGATGAGGAGCAGAGGAAGAGCAGCAGAGAGGCGTTAGTGAAGATCACAGTGGACTTCCTGAGGAGGATGAAGCAGGAGGAGCTGGCTGAGCGTCTGCAGAGCAGTAAGAGGATTTCTCTAAAGATTGAAGCTGCTGGATAAATGACACATTTACTGATGTCTCAACACATGAACATCACATATTCACATCCTCATTCCTCAGAGGCTTCAAATCTTTACTGACTCTTCTTATTTCTTCTTTTCTTTCAGAACTTCTGGCTGCAGCTTGTCAACGTAAACTAAAATGTGGTCTGAAGAAGAAGTTCCAGTGTGTGTTTGAGGGCATCGCTAAAGCAGGAAACCCAACCCTTCTGAACCAGATCTACACAGAGCTCTACATCACAGAGGGAGGGACTGCAGAGGTCAATGATGAATATGAGGTCAGACAGATTGAAACAGCATCCAGGAAACCACACAGACCAGAAACAAGCATCAGACAAGAAGACATCTTTAAACCCCCACCTGGAAGAGATGAACCAATCAGAACAGTGATGACAAAGGGAGTGGCTGGCATTGGGAAAACTGTCTTAACACAGAAGTTCACTCTGGACTGGGCTGAAGACAAAGCCAACCAGGACATCCAGTTGACATTTCCACTGACTTTCAGAGAGCTGAATGTGCTGAAAGAGAAAAAGTTCAGCTTGGTGGAACTTGTTCATCACTTCTTTACTGAAACCAAAGAAGCAGGAATCTGCATCTTTGAAGAGTTCCAGGTTGTCTTCATTTTGGACGGTCTGGATGAGAGTCGACTTCCTCTGGATTTCCACAACAATGAGACCCTGACTGATGTTACAGAGTCCACCTCAGTGGATGTGCTGCTGACTAACCTCATCAGGGGAAAACTGCTTCCCTCTGCTCGCCTCTGGATAACCACACGACCTGCAGCAGCCAATCAGATCCCTCCTGACTGTGTTGGCATGGTGACAGAGGTCAGAGGGTTTACTGACCCACAGAAGGTGGAGTACTTCAGTAAGAGGTTCAGAGATGAGGAGCAGGCCAGCAGGATCATCTCCCACATAAAGACATCACGAAGCCTCCACATCATGTGCCACATCCCAGTCTTCTGCTGGATCACTGCTACAGTTCTGGAGGATGTGCTTAAAACAAGAAAGGGAGGAGAGCTGCCCAGGACCCTGACTGAGATGTACATCCACTTCCTGGTGGTCCAGACCAAAGTCAAGAAGGTCAAGTATGATGGAGGAGCTGAGACAGATCCACTCTGGAGTCCAGAGAGCAGGAAGATGATTGAGTCTCTGGGAAAACTGGCTTTTGATCAGCTGCAGAAAGGAAACCTGATCTTCTATGAATCAGACCTGACAGAGTGTGGCATCGATATCACAGCAGCCTCAGTTTACTCAGGAGTGTTCACACAGATCTTTAAAGAGGAGAGAGGACTGTACCAGGAGAAGGTGTTTAGCTTCATCCATCTGAGTGTTCAGGAGTTTCTGGCTGCTCTTCATGTCCATCTGACCTTCATCAAGTCTGGGATCAACCTGCCAGAAGAACAACAAACAGTCAGTTTATCCCCATTTGTTAATAAACCAGATTCAAAAAATATCCATCAGAGAGCTGTGGACGAGGCCTTACAGAGTCCAAATGGACACCTGGACTTGTTCCTCCGCTTCTTCCTGGGATTTTCACGGCAGACCAATCAGAGACTCCTACAAGGCCTGATGACACAGACAGGAAGTAGCTCACAGACCAATCAGGAAACAGTCCAGTACATCAAGAAGAAGATCAGTGAGAATGTGTCTCCAGAGAGAAGCATCAATCTGTTCCACTGTCTGAATGAACTGAATGATCGTTCTCTAGAGAAGGAGATCCATCAGTTCCTGAGATCAGGACGTCTCTCCACAAATAAACTATCTCCTGCTCAGTGGTCAGCTCTGATCTTTATCTTATTGTCATCAAAAGAAGATCTGGAGGTGTTTGACCTGCAGAAATACTCTCCTTCAGAGGAGGTTCTTCTTAAGCTGCTGCCAGTGGTCAAAGCCTCCAGCAAAGCTCTGTAAGTACATATATAGCAGGATGTGGAGAAATATACTGCTGCTGGTTTATAGGACAGGATGTGACAGAGAACTACTTGTCTTACTTTTGCTGCTCCAGTTTGCTGCAGATCAGGTTTGGTTCTGAAAGCAGAGATTCTAAGAGGCTGAAAGCTCAGCCTCATAGATATTTGAGCAAGTCAAAATGATATGGGTTTTGGAACAAATTTATTTGTATAGCACATTTCAAAGAAAATTCAAAGTGCTTTACATAAAACATTACAGCTAAATATAAAAAATATTAATATGCCAAAATAAAATAGATTAAATGCAAAAAGTAAAGTTCCAGTGTGTGGAAAGACAATATTACAAACATGATTCCAGCTTAGAACAACCAGATGTAGATTTTGACTTCTAAATAAAAACTAGTGAAATGCAGCAGAGAACAGGTGGGTCTTTAACCTGGATTCAAGTAAACTTAGTGTTTCAACTCTCTTCCCTGAGCCGCCACCTTACCGTGGTGGAGTTTGCCTGTCCAAGTGGCAGTTCAGAGTACCCACCCTTTTTGGAGTCCTTGGAGGAGGTTATAGAGATCACTCCTTCCTGGGACTCTGCTGGGGGACTTCAATGCCCATGTGGGCAATGACAGTGAGACCTGGAGGTTCGTGCTTAGGAGAATGGCACCCCTGATCTGAAACCGAGTGGTATTTTGTTGTTGGACTTCTGTGCTTGTCATGGATTGTCCATAACGCACACCTTGTTCAGGCATAAGAGTGTCCAGATGTGCGCTTGGCACCAGGACTCTGGTCCGCACTAGGCCGCAGTTCGATGATTGACTTTGTGGTCATATCGTTGGACTTGTGGCCACATGTCTTGGACACTCGGGTGAAGAGAGGGGCGGAGCTGTCAACCAATCGCCACCTGGTGGTGAGGTGGCTCAGATGGTGGGAAGGATACCAGTCAGGCCTGGCAGACCCAAGCGTGTTGTGAGGGTCTGCTGGGAACGTCTGGCGGAGTCCCCTGTCAGAAAGAGTTTCAACCCCCATCTCCGGCAGAGCTTCAACCATGTCCTGGTTGAGGCAGGGGACATTGTGTCCAAGTGGGCTGTGTTCCGTGCCTTTATTGTTGAGGCCTGTAGTTGCGGTAATCAACTGCCATCATGAACTGCCGGTCATCAAGTCAAACTGAGGAAAGAGTCCTATCGGGCCTTCTTGGCCTGTGGGACTCCAGAGGCAGCTGATGGATATCGGCAGGCTAAACAGAACGTAGCTTCGGTGATCACTAAGGCAAAACTTGGGCACGGGAGGAGTTTGGAGAGGCCATGGAGAATGACATCCGGACAGCTTTGAGGACATTCTGGTCCATCATCTGGCGGCTCAGGAGGGGAAAGTAGTGCTCCATCAACAGTGGGGATGGGGGGCTCGATAAGAGACGTTGTGAGGCGGTGGAGGGAATACTTCGAAGACCTTCTCAATCCCACCAAGACGTCTGCCGATGAGGAAGCAGAGTCTGGGGACCCTTGTGCTGGCTCTCCCATCTCTGGGGCTGAGGTTACTGAGGTGGTTAAAAACAATTCTTATGGGGGGTCCTCTGGGAGTATGGAGTGCCTGACCCCCTTGTATGAGCTGTCCAGTTCCTGTACGATCGGTGTCAGAGCTTGGTTTGCTTTGCCGGCAGTAAATCAGAATCATTTCCGGTGAGGGCTGGAAGTATGCCCTTTGTCACCGATGCTGTTCATAACTTTTATGGACAGAATTTCTAGGTGCAGCTGAGGTGTTGAGGGGATTTGGTTTGGTGGCCTGAGGATTGGGTCTCTGCTCTTTGTGGATGATGTGGTTCCGTTGGCTTTATTGGGCCGTGATCTTCAGCTCTCTCTGGAGCGATTCACAGCCGAGTGTGAAGTGGCTGGGATGAGAATCAGCACCTCCAACTCCAAGACCGTGGTCCTCAGCCAGAAAAAGGTGGAGTGCCTTCTCTGGGTCGGCACTGAGGTCCTGCCCCAAGTAGAGGAGTTCACGTATCTCTGGGTCTTGTTCACGAGTGAGGGAAGGATGGAGCGGGAGATCGACAGGCGGATCAGTGCGGCATCTGCAGTGATGCAGACTCTGCATCTGTCTGTCATGGTGAAGAGGGAGCTGAGCCAAAAGGCAAAGCTCTCAATTTACTGGTCGATCTATGTTCCTACCCTCACCTCACGAGCTGTGGATAGTGACAGAAAGAACAAGATCGCAAATACAATTGGCCGAAATGAGTTTTCTCTGCAAGGGGGCCAGGCTCTCCTTTAGGAAGGGATAGATGCTCATGATCCAGGAGGAGCTCAGAGTAGAGTCGCTGCTCTACTGCTCTAGGTAGGTAGGTAGGTATTCTCTGACAAATGTGGTCCACTTTCTTGGTCTTAGTAAGGACTCGAGCAGCAGTGTTCTGAATAAGCTGCAGGTGTGTAATTGATTCTTTTAGGTAGACCTGTAAAAACACAGTTACAAATCAAGACGACTAAAGATGAAAGCATGGGCTAGTTTTTCCAGGTCCTGCAGAGACATCAGAGACATCTTTTACCCTTGATATATTTTTAAGGTGATAGTACGCCAACTTTGTAATTCCCTTAATGTGTTTCTCGAAATTAAGGTCTGAGTCCATCAATACACCCAGATTTCTGGCCTGGTTGGTGGTTTTTAGGTGTATAGATTGAAGTTCTGTGGTGACCTTTAATCGTTTCTTGTCATGGTTGCTGCTCTGCTGAGCCTACAGCTCCTCATCACACTCATCTGCTCCACCTGGTGCAGCCCTGATTACTCACTTTGTTCACCTGCTCCCCTCCCTACTTAAGCTCACTCCAGTCCTTGCTTCCCTGCCAGATGGTCAGCATTGTTTTCCCTTGTTGATGTCCAGCATTTACTCTTGTTGCCTGATTCCTGTGTTTGACCCAGTTACGGCCCTTGGACTTTTCTTGCCTCATCCCCTGTCGGACTGCTCCTGCCTTGTGGTCTCCTGGATTTTGACCTGTTTTGGAAAGACCACGGATATTCACCTGCCCCAGCTAAGTAGTCTGCCTCCTACCCCTGTTTATGACTCTTGGCTTCTTAAATCTCTGCTTGTTTGGATTGTGGATCATCCTGACTGTTTCTGGAGTCCTTTCAGGATATTATTCCCTGCTTTACCTGAGGAAGGCGCCACTGCTTCCTACAGGACCAAACCCTGCTCATCTCCTCCATTACCTGGACTGAATAAATTACTTTCTTGGAATCTATCACTGTGTGTGGCTGAATTTCCGGGTCCTCAGGGAGACACCATTACAGTTTCTCTTTCGCGCCAAAGTCAATCACCTCAGTTTTGTTTTTGTTTAACTGAAGAAAGTTCAGACACATCCAGACATTAATCTCCTCAATGCATTTACCAAGAGCCTGTACGGGGCCTCAGTCTCCTGGTGACATTGTAATATATATCTGTGTGTCATCTGCATAGCCATGGTAACTAACTTTGTTTTTCTTTATGACCTGTGCCAGTGGGAGCATGTAGATGTTAAACAGAAGAGGCCCCAGGATGGAACCTTGGGAAACATGTTATTTTTGTCTGCTCAGATGTAAAATTACCTGTTAATATAAAATACTTTCTATTCTCTAAATAAGATTTAAACCAGTGTTGTGCAGTACCAGAGCGGTAATATAATATAATATTACAATATAGTAATATATTGTGGTTGACTGTATCAAATGCAGCACTGAGGTCCAGTAAGACTAAGACTGACATTTTTCCATCACCTGTGTTCAAACATATGTCATTAATTACTTTGGTCAGAGCCGTCTCAGTGCTGTGGTGTTGTCTAAAACCTGACTGGAAGACATTGTAGCAGTTGTTTTGTGTTAAAGTTGTTTAGTTGATGATAAAAAAAAAAACAAAAAAAAAAAACAGCTTTTTCGGTTATCTTACTTAGAAAAGGAAGATTTGAGATCGGCTTGTAGTCGCTCATTTGTGTCTTGTCTAGATTGTCCTTTTTTAGGCGAGGTTTGAATACAGCTGTTTTTAGAAGTTCTGGGAAGACGCCTGAAATTAAGTACAGGTTCACAATCTGTAACAGATCTGGCTCCAGAGTCTTTGAGACCTTTTTGAAGAAACTTGTGGGCAGGATGTCCAAGCAGCAAGAGGAGAAGATCAGCTGACATAAGATGTCACCCAGATCTTTGCTGTTAATGGGATTAAACTGTGTCATGGTGCTTAAACTGGTTTTCAATGGACACAGTATGTCTGTTGAACCTGCTGTTGATAAACCAACTGCTTGTCTGATATTTTGGATTTTTTTCCGTGAAAAATTTGGCAAACTCATTGCAGGCCTTGGTGGAATAAAGTTCAGCTGCTTTTGACACAAGAGGGTTTGTTAACCTGTCAACAATAGTGAATAAGACCCGAATATTATGATAGTTTTTGCTAATACTGTCAGAGAAATAGGACTTTCTTGCATTCTTCAGTTGTAGATTATAAGAGTGACGTTTCTCTTTATACATGTCATAATGAACCTATAGATTTGTTTTTCTTCATCTGCGTTCGGCTTTCCGACACCCTCTTTTTCCATTTTTCACCAGTGTGAAATTTCTCCATGGGGTTAGTTTGGTCGTAATAGGGACAGCTCCTTCATCTGGCAGGTGAAGTCCAGGAGGGGTGGGAAGGATGGGGAGAGGGAGGGTGACCTGGATGGAGTATGATGAGATGAAGGGGGTGGGTCCTTGTTGAGAGCTTTGGGGTTTTCTTCAGGTGGGGGTTGAGATGGTTTTTTTCCTAAGGCTTCCTCTAGGCCAGGGATCACCAACTCCAGATCTCTTGAGCCAGTGTCCTGCAGGTTTTTAGTATCTCCATACTGTAGCACACCTGACTCAAATAATGGGTCGTTAAGAGGCTGGTGTAGACCTTGACTATTGACTATTTCATTTGAACCAGGTGTGTTGCAGCAGGGATGCAGTGAAAACCTGCAGGACACTGGCTCAAGAGGTCCGGAGTTGGTGATCCCTGCTCTGGGCTCTGTCTTATCACTTTGTTTTGGTCTCTCTTGTCTGTTGTTCTTGTCCAAGGGAACAGAGTGTCTGTTCAGAAAATAAAACAGGTTGGAGGCGAACAGCTTAACTCCTGACCTGTTCAGGCAGAATCCATCCATCTTTAAAAAAAGTGCCTGCGGTCCAAGAAGTTAAACTTGTCTATGAAATTAACTGGATGTGTGGTACATACAGCTGACAGCCATGTATTTAGACTAAACAGCCTACTGAATCTCTCCACTCCTCCTCTGATTGGAGGGAGAGGGCCACTGATGAATATCCGGGCATCCAGACAACTGATCGTATCCAGCAGTTCAGTAAAATCCTGCTTCAGCACCTCAGATTTTTCTTTTCATTTCTTTCTTTCTTTTTCTTTCAACATTATTCAACTCCACATGCAGGATGAGGTTTTCCACAGTTGGGTATGCCACCACAATTTGCGTAATTTTGCCTCTCACATCTGATACCATATCCTTGAGAAAGCACAGTACTTTTGTACGTTTTCCACACACATTTCTCACATCTTTCACACCGAACTCACCAACAATCAGAGTCTGAGGCCCAGCTGTTTGCTTTTCTTGTCGCCTTTTACGTTCTGAGTTATTCTTTGGTCTAACCTCGGTGTGTAGGGAGATTTCATTCCGATCATCAGATGTAGATCCATAATCCTGTAGAAGTGGAGCAAACCTGTTCTGTAGTTGCATGTCCGGTTGTTGTGGAGAAGATTTATTAGTTTTCTCTCTGATAACTGGCCACGACAGTGTCTTGCTAATGAGAGGGGTTGAGGAGGTGCTTGGTCTGGATGGCAGAGCAGGCCAGCCGGTTGCGTTGCTAATCTCAGCAAACTGGGCTCTGTCTGTTACTCGTCCTCCCATTCCCTGTGAGATGATTTACTCTTTTGCTTTGCACCAAGAACATTCCAGGGAGGACTATCAGTGAAAGAGTTATTACCTTGTACATTGTCCTCCTTTTTCTTTCCAGCTAAGTTTGTGCTAATTAGCTGTGTGTTAGCACAATCTTGTCTGTGTTTTTTTTATTAAAGGCAAGGTTGTTTAATTTCCACACAATCCATTCACTTCCATATTCACCTCAAGCTGTTGAATCTTTGTTTCCAGCATGTTGATCCTCGGTAGAAGTTTGTGATAGTCATCTGTAGAGAAGGGGGGCATCTTGCAGCTAGTTAGCTTTAGCTCCTGAGTAACTGTAGATAAGGCTTCTGGTGTTTGTAGGCTATGCTGATGTGACACTGACAAGATTGTAAGTCTTAAAAAATAGTAGTATCCAACAAATCTACCATGAAATACAGTCCCAGTGATTAATGAGTATCCAGGAGCCGTTGCTCATACGTTTCGTGAGTAGAAAAATAAGAATATTGGCAGAAAAATGCAAGCAGAGGGGAGAGTAAAGCAACAAGAGTCAATAGGGGACAGAAGCAGGAAGCAGAGATTATCTGTAGTAGTGTGGAAATCTAATAATCTTGCCAAACAAACTACTTGTGAAAGTTTTACTTTGTTTCTACTCAGGCTTCACACTGCTGCATGTCATGATATTTTTCTTTTGTGTTCCTCTCATGCTGTGACTGTATCACTTCCAATAGAACACAATTTGTTGCACCTGCAAAGATATTAAAAAAAACCCCAAAGAAATCAGATGTGTGTGTCTACATGCACTAAGATGTCAGAGAATTAGGGATAAATGGAGGTGTGTTAATATGATTTCTTATAACCAGATTATCTGATAAAGGATATCAGATTATGCTGTCTACATGATGACTTGATTAATCTTGTTAACTCCAGGAATCAGATCATGATCAGATTGTTGGTGTGCATGTAAACAGGCTCATTGATGGTGTGACATAGTTCCGCCATCACACCATCACAAAGCTCATGATGGGCTGATAAATACTAAACTCTATTCCTCACTGATCTGATCTGAAGTCAGCCCATCATCACCCTGATAGATTAGTTGTTGAAGTACATGATGTACTTTGTTGTATAAATCAAATGTTCAGACTGCCACCGATTCTCTGGAAATTCTCAGCCACCATGCTGAATCCTTGTTCTCTCATGATGTCGTTGAGCATTAAAATCAACCACATGGACACGATAACAAGGTTAGAAACCTGATTTTCTCTACAGGTGGTCCTTCAGTCTGCATCAACCATGAGGGCTAAATATGTTGTCATTCATATTATTTGTGTTTTTCTCTGTAATGTTGTCTCCAGGCTGAGTGCGTGTGGTCTCTCAGAGAGAAGCTGTGGACCTCTGTCCTCAGTCCTCAGCTCCCAGTCCTCCAGTCTGACAGAACTGGACCTGAGTAACAACGACCTGCAGGACTCAGGACTGAAGAAGCTGTGTGGTGGACTGAAGAGTCCAGATTGCAAACTGGAAACTCTCAGGTCAGGATTCACCAAACCGAGACTTTAAAATGAGTTTTTCTTAATAATTAATAGAAAACCTGTGGAAGGTGTTAGTATGATTGTCTCTAATTTAGACCTCTTGCACCATAAGAACTTACCAGAAGCAGCAACTGCTCCCACATCCTGAAACTCTCAGAAAATGTTTAGGTCAAACACTTAAAATTCACCTGCTGACTGAAAATAGATGCTTGAAAATTTATTTGAAATGTGGAGTTTGAAGGATTTAATACAAACTCAAACATCTTGAGATAGAACCGAAAACTGAACATTAGACTTTTTGTTTGTTGTCTAGCTGGTATCTTTCTAAATTCTAAATTAAATTTCCCTTTCATTCCAAAGCTCCATGTAGTTTATTTCTTTGATTTAATTGGTTATTCCCAAAATGGCCTTAACAAATTTCCTGTTTACCCCATTAGTTTTAACTGAAATTAATTTAACTCCACTCATTAATTTAGTTCATTTTCCCATATTCCAACCTCATAAAGTTCACAACTATTATCTATCTTATAATCTTTGTTTTGGTTTTATTTCATTATTCTCCTGATTTTACTTTCCACCAGTCTGCTTTATTTTGCTATCTTTTTAAGCTGGTTCACCCTCTTGGCAGCTGAAGGCCGAAAGAGTCTCTAAACTGATATTGGTAATTTAATAATTTCTGACATTTCTTACTGATTGCTGTTAATTGATTATTGGTGGTTAATAAATTGATTGCATTATTGTAATTCGGCATTGTTTCAGTTGTTATTATGAATGGAATCAGGGTCCCTTCAGACATTGAATTTACTACTTCAGATGTGAGATAGATTGGATTAAAAATCCATACTTTCTATATTAAAACCCAACTCACGGTTTTCTCTTCTGGGCTGTGAAAGTTAAATCAGATTTAAACAGAAGAGTGGTGCCCCCTTACGAAGCAATTTGAAAAAAACAAATGATCCCGTTCCATGAATTTTAATATTAATTTCTAACATCAAAAGTTTACATTAATATCGAGGCATTACGCTACACCAGTTTCTAGTAGACAATCACTTTTTGGAATGACACCAGTAAGCAGTTAATGGTCCCATGACCACTGTGTTATGATGTAAGTTTGTGCCTGTCCAGGGGGATATGGAGATTATTTTGCCTTTACAGCTTCTAACTCTAAGACTGATGCCACTATCATTGGTTAAAAAAAATAATAAAAAAAATTAATGGCTTGGCAGACATCTGCACCATCTGAGTGCTTCTAGACTTCCACATGTTTTAATCAGAATAAGTAGAGTCAGAGGAGCAGCTTCTCTCTAACTCCACCAGGCTGAATGAAGGAGGATTGATGCCTTTAAAAAGATGAAAACATTATTGGTGGATCTCTGTAGAAACCTGGAAATTTGATATTTGTCACAAATTGAGTCATGAAGTCATAAACTTGGAACAAATGAAGACACAAAGCCAATAATGTGAGACAGGTCCAGTTTCTCTGAACATCTGATGACGTTCAGCTTTAGTTTCACAGCAGTTCTCTCAGAGTTTCTGTCATACGTGTTGTTTTCTGCAGCCTGTCAGGATGTCTGATCACAGAGGAAGGCTGTGCTTCTCTGGCCTCAGCTCTGACCTCCAACCCCTCCCACCTGAGAGAGCTGGACCTGAGGTACAACCATCCAGGAGACTCAGGAGTGAAGCTGCTGATGGCTGCACTGAAGGATCCACACAGACTCAGGTATGGAGAGGCTGCTGCAGCCACACAATGTCTGATAGAGGAGGAAGATCTGCAGACATTTTCTCTGTCCTTCACTCAGTCCTGCTTCATGCTGGATATGAGTGTTATATGAACCATCACACATGTAGGAGCCTTTTTCCTTTGCTCACAGCAGATATGTGAGTAGGAGAGTCTCCAAGGAGAACATGTGCAGGAACAACAGTGATAACTGTCTGTTGCTCAGAGTTTCTTCAGTCTGGAAACATCTCTGCAGGTTAAACGGACATTCTGTCATAGAAACATCTTTTCTGTCCTCTGACCCTGGATCAGACACAGAGATGCTCCAGGAAATGTTAGCTTAGCTTAGCTTAGCACAGATATTTATAAAAGCGTGTGAACAGTCATGTTCTTGTAAAGTTCTCTTTAGAAATCAGTCCATGTGGAAATGTGCACGTGTTGATCAGACCTGTATTCCTACCTCTGTATAGATACATTTAAACACATGATGGATGAAAAGCTTCCCATGAATGATGATGCTCAGTGATTCTCCCACTTACTGGAGGCTCCTGATGCTGAATCACAGCAACAGACCCACAACATGAATTTAGATGAGACACATACAGAGCAGGAAGTATTCTGGTCCCTGAAGACTCGTTCCCTCTAGATTCTTTCATTCATGTCGTCTTCTGTTGGTGCCGGTGCTCCGTGCAACGTCACACATGAGTGTCGTTGCAGTTTTTATCAGTTTCCTTCAATTAGCTGCACACAGCTGATCACAATGATGGAGACAGTCAGTGGAGCCCCTCCCCCTGATCTGATCTGAAAAGAGGAGTTAGACAGGAAAACACAAGTTCTTTACTTCTTCATGCTCCTGAAGTCTGGCTTAGTGTTTGATGATCTGGACTCATAATGAGGACATGAATGAAAATGACTGAGAGAGTCACTGGATTTCTGTCCAGACTTTGTCACTTTACACTCAATATTCACTCAGCAGTCACATGACTTAAATGTAGGTTGTTTTAGCAGAAAATGCAGCGTCATGCTAAAGATTTCAGACCTGCTGGTGGACTGGATTCCTGTGGGACTGGATCAGGAGTCTTCCTGTATCAGTGCTGCTGATCAGTGGTGTAAATAGATGATAAGGACCTACTGGAGCCACTAGGAGGCGGAGTAGAGCCCTACTGTCCCGTAGGAATGGACTGATAACCACTGATAATGCTGCTTCAGTCATGTGATAACGGCTGGATCGGGTGCTGGAGGAGGTGATGGAGATGGCAGTGTGTGGGTGTGTGTGTGTGTGTGTGTGTGTGTGTGTGTGTGTGTGTGTGTTGTGATGAAGATGATGATGTTACATCAGGTTTCCTGGTTAACATGAAAGGACTCAGTATGTTCACAGCTGATGTTGAGGAAAGATGAGACAGACTTTCCTGAATCCTGTCACATCCTGTATTTCAGCAGCTGCAGCTCCATGTCTGACCACCAGAGGCAGTCTAACCTCTCCTCTTCACTCAGGACTTTAGAGCTTTGATGATCCCATGCTGCTGATTCAGTAATTCAATCATCCATCAGATGATCAATCAGCTTCAATAACAGTGTAGATGTTGGAGTCAGTAGAAGCTGGTGATGTGGCTGCACTTCAAACTGGAAATTAATCAGCAGACTGGATCAGATGTGGAAGAAGTGTGGTGAGTTGATGCTGCTGATCCCTCTGATTTGTTCCTGCTTTAGAAAGAAATGTGTTTGTGTCCACACAGCAGCAGGATCTGCAGGAATAATGTGAGGGAACAAATCCTCAGTGTGATGATGAAGCAGCTGTTAGTGGTCAGTAGGAAACAAGCTGTCACAGCTCCAAACACACACATCATGGCCTCAAACAGAGTCTCTGACAGTCATTTAGCTTCATGTGCAGGAAAAGAAGCCACTTTAACATTTCCCAGCTGAGTCACAACAAAGAATCTGAGCCAATCTGCTCTGCAGAGGAGATTATTGTCAGAAGCTGATCAATAAGACTTCAGCGCAGAGAGAAGATGCAGCTTTTGGTTAGATCAGGAGTTTCTGCAGAGTTCTTCATCTGTGAAGAGATGAAAAGGAGAAGATGGTTGAAAGAAGAAACTGGGACTTCCACAAAGCAGTTTTCTTGGTGTGGGTGTGGACCAATCAGCTTCCTGATTCTGCTCCTTCTAGTCTGGAGATGCTCCAATCAGGTGGACGTGTCCAGATGTTGGACTGTTCCTTTCTCAGTGTAGAACAAAGTGTGTATGAGAGCCATGTAATGTCCATGTTAGCATGCTCTGACCCCCCTCCTCCTTTCAGGGTGGAGCCTGCTGGAGAACCATGGTTGAGACCAGGAGGTCTGAGGAAGTGTAAGTGTGTTTTTCATTGGATTCATCACATTCAACCATCTTCACACTGTCCCATCACTCATTCATCAGTCAGCATCAAAGTGTCAATAGATCAATAACTGCAGCTGGATTGTGTTTGTTCTCTCCATCAGATTCCTGTCCACTCACCATCCACATGGACACAGTGAACAGAAACCTCAAACTGTCTGACAACAACAGGAAGGTGACACGTGTGAAGGAGCTTCAGTCATATCCTGATCATCCAGACAGATTTATTTGGCCTCAGCTGCTGTGTGAAAATGTTCTGACTGGTCGCTGCTACTGGGAGGTCAAGTGGAGAGGAGACGTTTTTATATCAGTGAGTTACAGAGAAATCAGCAGGAGAGGAACAATAGACTGTAGGTTTGGATGGAACCATCAGTCCTGGAGTCTGAGATGCTCTGATGGTAAAGGTTACTCTGTCTGGCACAATGGCATAGAAACACGCATCTCCTCCTCCTCTGTCTCTAACAGAGTAGCAGTGTATGTGGACTGTCCTGCTGGCTCTCTGTCCTTCTACAGAGTCTCCTCTGACTCACTGATCCACCTCCACACCTTCATCACCACATTCACTCATCCTCTCTATGCTGGATTTGGTTCCTGGTTTTGTTCCAGGCCTGGTTCCTGGGTGTCTCTGTCTTGAGTGTAAAGACCGAACACTTCAGAAGGTCTTTGGTTCCTACAGCTGTCAGATTTTTTAATGAACCTGCAGCTTTTTGTTTGTTTTGTTGTTTGTTTTGAACCATGTTTTAGTATATTTACATATTTAAGTTTTTATCATGTTTTTCCTCTTTGTAAATGTTTGAGATGTTTAGTGGCAAATAAATTTCCTTTAGGCGATGAAAAAAGCTGATCTTAAATAAAATTTTTCTTTCGTTTGTAACTCATTGAGTCTTTTTCTTTATTATGATGATGATGATGATGATGATGATGATGATGATGCTCCAGTGAACCAGTAGATGAGAGAGATTCTGTACTTTTCCCTCCGAGACATGAAGAAGAAAAACTACCAGCAGCATAATTTCAGGATGAATGTTATTGTGTGAGTTACATCAGCGGCTAATTTCCAATGAACAGGAGATGAATGAAAGTGGCCTCCAGTCAGGGCGACTATATTTCTAATCACATCATAAGGGTTTGCTGCCTGTTGACAGGCTGATCTGATCTGCAGTGATTTAATAACTCTGAAATCCATCTCTTCTTCCTCTTTATCTTTCCGTCTTTTTCTTCTCTACTCGTAAACTCCTGTGTTCCTAAGAGGAAAACAGGATCCAGGTCCTTCTTCACAGGTGGAAACTGAACTGTGTCCAGGTCCCACTGGATGGGTTTAATGCTGGATGGATCAGGTCTGCTGGACCACCACAGCATCCAGATGATGATTGTAGGAGCCAAATTATTGTGTTATGTTTTGATGGATTTATATTGTTTCTGAATGGCTGTTATTTGTTCTATTTGCTAGTTTATGAGATAAAAATGTGAAGTATTAGGATTTGAATCATGAGTTGAACTAAAGTAATGAATTGTTTATTTGATTGTTTACTGTTGCGCATGGTTGATGCCGTTTCTCATCTCCGCCCCCTCTTTATGAACAGGTGACTGCAGCACCTGGGCTATATTAGTGTTGGCTATTGGGGCCAGGTGAGCTCTCGGTTTCAGGCACGCAGCTATACAGTTTTAGACCGCGGCCAGCGTTGGTTATTTTTGTTTTGTTTTGATAAAAAGAAAGAAAGATGCCTGCCAGTCACGTCATGGTGCGGTAAGAAACGCTAACACTTTTGGAAATAAAATCATTGATCCAGAGGAAAGAAATGTTTGGACTTCATGATCATTTGTTTTGAACCAAAGAGCGCTGGAGCGCGTCGAACTTGGATGCATGTAAGCGGAGAGCAAAGAGCGTCTTTTATAAGAAAAGAACGCGCTATTATTTCGTCTAAAACTTAACTGCCTAAGGGATGTCAGCAGCTTGTAGTGGAGTCAAGCGGGACACACAGTTCAACTCTGCTTTGTAATTGTGGAATACGTGTACATACACGGAGGATCTTCAAACTTTTGTCTGCCAACTGGAATCATGAATGAATGAGCTTGTGGACACGCCCACACAGGAAGACGCTGTTAAAAGAATGATCCCGCAACAAGTCCTTGAATTCAAAGGAGTGAGCACTCAAACACTGGTGGTAATCAAACAACCACGACTGACTAAACTTGGAACAGAATCCATGAGAGGCCTTGTGACGTTTGGAATAAATAAATAAAAGAAATGGATGAAGAAGTGTAGGCAAAAAATCTGTCCAATATTCAGCCACAAGGGGGTGATGTTGAGTCATGTACTGGAACGGAAAATGAAAGTTTGACGGAACCCGAAAAGGAAAAAAGGGTTATTAAACACACTGCAAAAGGTTTGGAGTTGTTTTTGATGAATACTCAGAAATCAAGAAACTCAAAATGCAAACAAACTAAAATACTAATGGAAACAATGAAAAAGCTCATGCAATCAGATGGAAATGCAAATAAAATAAGACGTCATTTAGAGGAAATGAACAGGCTTTGTGATGAAGCATATGAATGTCAAAATTCACTGAAGGGTTTTCTGCCTGAAAATGAATTCGAAAAGCAAACCCAGTGGCTTAAACAAAGAATGGATAAGTATACTGCTTTGGGACAGGATGCGCAAATATGGTTGGGTGAATGTAAACAACCAAAGGTTTGTGATGAACATCAAATAATTTTACCCTCCATTATTGAAGGTGACAAGCAACCCAGTGTTGTAAACTCGGACATTGGACCGAGTGACAGCGTTTCAAATGCTCCAAAATCAAAAGTCAAATCTAAGTCTCTTGCATCAAGCACGTCATCAACATCACATGCTCGCATAAAGGCAGAAGCTGAAAGAGCTGCTATCATGGAAAGGTTTGCAGCACTAAGTAAAAAACATGAGCTGGAAGCACAACAAGAGCAATTAAAGAAAAGGCAAGAACAACTGGAATTGGAAACAGAACTTGCAGCTGCAATGGCAAAAATCAATGTACTGGAGGTCATGGGATCGAAACTGGGCTCTGAAGCATCCAGTGGAAAGGATGGGATGGCTTCTTACTTCAGAAAGGGAGCTGCTCAAGCTGCACATGCTCATTTGGAGCAGCCACAAGTGGTGAAACCAAAAGTACGGAATGGAACACGATCACCATATGTCAGCACTCAAGGGATGCAATACCACTTACCCTCTGGCAGGCCTCCTGATCCGCAGTATTCACTGAGACAAGACCTGCAACTGGACCAGAAGTCTGTTGTGCAGCAGCGCACACATGCCATGGTTGACAGGCCCAACATCATATCCAGACAAGAAAACAATAAAGCACACAATTTGACAGAGATCATGGAAAAACAAAACAGAATAACAGAAGCTCTTGTAAAACAACAAAACATATCATTGTTACCTTCACTCACCATACCAGTTTTTAGAGGTGATCCACTGGAATATCAGTTTTTCATGAGGGCTTTCGAACATGGTATTGAGGAGCGAACGGACAACCCTAAAGACAGACTTCACTTTTTAGAGCAGTTCACAACTGGCCAAGCACAGGAGCTGGTGCGCAGCTGCCAGTATATGCCATCAGGAACCGGATATGTGGAGGCAAAAAGACTGCTGAAAAAACACTTTGGAGATGACTACACAATTGCAACAGCCTACTTGAATAGGGCATTTAGCTGGCCAGCTATAAAAGCGGAAGACGCTGAAGCTCTAAAGCGTTTCTCATTATTCCTAAATAGCTGTCATAATGCTATGAACACTGTGGACTATATGGAGGAATTGGATCATCCAGCCAACATGAAAGTCATTATCTCCAAGCTTCCTTACAAGCTAAAAGAAAAATGGAGACTTAAAGCTTGGGAGCTACAGGACCAGACCGCAAGGAGAGCTAGATTTGCGGAGTTGATGCAGTTTGTGGATAAGCAGGCTCAAATTGCATGTCATCCAGTATTTGGCAGTTTAAAGGAGATTGCTCCAACCACAAGAGGGAGCTCCTCTGCGCAACAACTGCCAAGGTCCAGCAGGGAGAGCAAAAGTGGTTTTGTCACCAGTGTGACACCAGTCACAGAACTCACAGCAGGAGGCGTTGTTGTTCACGGCCCATCTGCTACAAGAAAATCCGACAAACTTTGTTTATTTTGCAATGAATTTCACAAACTTAACTCCTGCTCCCAAATTAAAAGGAAAGCCCACAGAGAAAGGCTGGAGTTCCTGAAAAAGAAAGGAGTGTGCTTTGGATGTTTGGAGGTGGGGCATATGAGCAAAGGATGCTCTCAAAGACTGACCTGTCAAGTATGTTTCCTCAAGCACCCCACCATTTTGCATATCACAAACAGTAAGGCCATAACAAACCTTCAAGACAAAGAAAAATCTATCACAAGTGGTCTGGTGGAAATAAAAAGCCAAATACATGGGCCGAGTAAAACGGGGGCCGGTGTATTTGAATCTGTCCTGGCTATCGTTCCTGTGAAAGTAAAAAACAAAAGAGATGATAAAACAGTCTTGACGTATGCCTTCCTAGATCCAGGCAGCACTGATTGTTTTTGTACCAAGGCGCTTCTCAAACAGTTACAACTGACTGGAAAAGCAACTGACATACTGTTACGCACGATGAACAAAGAGCAAGTCGTCAAAACAGCTACTGTGTCCAATTTGGAGATATGTAGCTTGGACAGCAGTGAATACATTGATCTTCCTGATATTTACATGCAGAAAGAAATCCCTGTACAAAAGGAAAACATTCCTACAGAAAAAGATTTGGAACAATGGCCATATCTGAAAGAGGTTAAGCTCCCACAAATTGATGCAGATATTGGTTTACTGATTGGCAGCAATGTTCCCAAGGCATTGGAGCCATGGAAAGTCATAAGCAGCAAGGAGGATGGACCATATGCCGTGAAAACTGCATTGGGTTGGACTGTAAATGGTCCTTTTCGAAAAACCAGTGTCTCAAAGACTGGTAAACAGATTGTCATGGCTTGTAGGATTTCTGTTGTCAAGTTGGAAGAATTGATGCAGCAGCAAATTGAACAAGACTTCCCAGAGCGACGGTATGAAGAGCATCTTGAAATGTCACAGGAGGACAGAAAGTTCATGGAAAGTGTCTCAAAGTCCATAAAATTGGTAAATGGACATTATAGTATTGGACTGCCGTTAAGAAAAGGAGACACCAAATTTCCAAACAATCGCTGTGTCGCTGAACAGAGGGCACTTAATTTGAAAAGGAAGTTTGCAAAGAACAGCAAGTTTTATGAAGGGTACAAAATGTTCATGATGGACATGCTGAACAAAGAATTTGCTGTTAAATTGACACCTGAAGACAAAGCTAAGACAAGCCACAGTAACAGAATTTGGTACATAGCACACCACGGCGTGTACCACCCAAAAAAACATAAACTCAGGGTGGTATTCGATTGTGGTGCTAGCTGTCAGGGTACCAGTCTAAATGATCACCTATTGCAAGGTCCTCACCTGACCAACAGCCTTGTTGGTGTGCTCACTAGATTTCGCCAGAAACCTGTTGCCTTCATGGCTGATATTGAAGGGATGTTTCATCAGGTCAGAGTCCCTGAGGAAGACTCTGACCTGCTAAGGTTTCTTTGGTGGCCCGACGGAGATTATAGCAAAGAGCTTGAGGAGTACAAAATGGTTGTACACATATTTGGAGCTACGTCTTCTCCAAGTTGTGCGAATTTTGCTCTGCGGCAGTGTGCAACAGACAATTTGGAAGAATTTAATGTAGAAACCACCTCTACAGTGCTTAGAAACTTTTATGTCGACGATTGTCTCAAGTCTGTAGAGAGTGAGGACGAAGCCCTGGTCCTTGCCAAGAACCTGAGCACTTTGTGCGCCAGAGGAGGCTTTAAGTTAAACAAGTGGATCAGCAATAACAGAGCATTGATTCTTACCATAGACGAGGAGGACCGAGCCAAGGAGGTCAGAGATCTGGATTTTGACCAAGACATCTTGCCTGTCGAAAAAGCGCTAGGTGTACAGTGGTGCATTGAGACAGACTCTTTTAAGTTCATGATTCAGCTCCAAGATAAGTCACTTACCCGGCGTGGGATCTTATCAATGGTTAGTTCCGTTTATGACCCTCTTGGAATGCTGGCCCCAGTCATTCTTCCTGCTAAACAGATCTTGCAGGAGCTCTGCCGTTTGAATCTTGGATGGGATGAGATTATTCCTGAAGGTCTCCGTCAAAAATGGTTTACCTGGTTGAGAAACTTGAGCTTTGTGGAAGACTACAAGGTGAGGAGATGCCTCAAACCTGATGATTTTGGTCAACTTGAATCTGCACAGCTTCATCATTTTGCTGACGCGAGCGAAGGTGGCTATGGCACCGTCTCCTACTTGAGGATGTCAAACAAGTATCAGCAAGTTCACTGTGCCTTTGTTATTGGCAAAGCTAGAGTGGCTCCTCTAAAGCCTGTAACTATCCCAAGAATGGAGCTCACAGCAGCCACTGTAGCAGTAAGAATGGACCGGATGTTACAAGAAGAGCTTGAAGTCCCTCTTATGCCATCAGTCTTCTGGACCGACAGCACTTCAGTGTTGAAATACATAAGGAATGAGACATCTAGATTTAACACCTTTGTCGCTAATCGAATCGCAACTATTCGATCTGCTTCCAGTGTTTCTCATTGGAGATATGTGAACAGTGGCCTGAATTCTGCTGATTGCGCTTCAAGAGGGGTTTCTGTCCCCAGCTTCTTAAAATCGGGGACCTGGATTTCAGGCCCAGAGTTTCTGCGGCTACCCGAATCTGATTGGCCTAAGACACCAGATTCAGATTATACTCTCACTCCCGAAGATCCAGAGGTTAAGATACTTGTATCAAACGCTGTCATTGTGAAAGAGAGCGCAAGCGTTATCGATAAGCTGTTCTTATGGTACTCTGACTGGCACCGTCTTAAAAGGGCTGTGGCCTGGATTCTTCGTGTCAAAGCTATACTAAAACTGACAATCTCAAAGAAAAAGGATTTCCCTAGGAATAAAAGGAATAAAAGGGACATACAAACTCTATCTGTGCAAGATCTGCAAGAAGCAGAAGTTGCAATCATTAGTTTCTGCCAGGAGACAAACTTTGCTGATGAAATGACTGCCTTAAAGAAAGGACACGCAGTGAAAACAAGCAGTCATCTCCGCAAACTGTCACCAGTTCTTCAGGATGGCCTGATAAGAGTCGGTGGCCGATTAAGCAGGTCTGCTATGCCGTCGGAATCCAAACACCCTGTCATCTTGCCAAAGAACCACCAAGTGACACAGCTCATTATCAGACACATCCATGAGAATGTTGGACACAGTGGAAGAAGTCACACTCTGTCACGTTTGAGACAAAAGTTCTGGATACCAGGAGCCATCTCAGCTATTCGAAAGATAATCTCCAAATGTGTCATCTGTAAAAAAATAAGTGCAGTGAAGGGTGAACAATTCATGGCTGACTTACCAAAAGAAAGGGTCAGTCCGGATGAACCGCCTTTTACCAACACGGGTGTAGACTTCTTTGGCCCATTTGACATAAAGCATGGAAGATCTACTGTAAAGCGATATGGAGTCATCTTTACCTGTCTCAATATTAGGGCAGTTCACATTGAGATTGCACATAGTCTCAACACAGATTCCTGCATCAATGCAATTAGGAGATTTGTCTCCAGAAGAGGCCCTGTTAAAGTCATGAGGTCAGACAATGGGACCAATCTTGTCAGAGCAGAGCGTGAACTGAGAGAGGCTGTTCGAGCTCTGGACAACTCTAGAATTCAAACTGTCGCTTTAAAAAAAGGCATTTCTTGGCTGTTTAACCCACCTGCAGGATCTCACCATGGAGGAATCTGGGAGAGACAAATCCGAACTATCAGACGGATTCTCAGTGCTCTCCTACACCAGCAAACATTGGAAGATGAAGGACTTGCTACCTTACTTTGTGAGGTAGAAGCTATCGTTAATGATAGACCAATCACTACAGCAACCAATGACCCCATGGATTTGGAACCTTTAACACCAAACCATCTACTACTTCTCAAAACAGAACCTTCCATTCCACCTGGAGTGTTCAAACCAGAGGATTCTTACAGCAGGAGGAGATGGCGTCAATTTCAGTACATGGCAGATGTATTTTGGAAGAGATGGATAAAAGAATATTTGCCTGAACTACAACAAAGACAAAAATGGACAAGGAAAACACAAAACTTTGACAAAGGGGACATCGTCCTAATCATTGATGATACAGCTCCAAGAAGTTCATGGCTTATGGGCCAAATCACAGAAACCTTACCGGATGCCAATGGGCTTGTTAGACAAGTGCAAGTTCAGACCAAAACCAGCACTCTCCGTAGGCCTGTAACCAAACTTGTTCTTCTTATGGAGGCTCCATGTCGGGACTGAAATCCAAACAAGTACACACATGCCCCCCACAACCCCCCACGAGTCCCTTACACACACATGCACACATTCTTGGACGATTTTGCTTACTGCCCACAAGGACCCGTGGATATCGTAATGGACTTTAAAAAAAAAAAAAAAAAGGACTTTGGCTCCTAGGTCTTATTTTTGGTAATTGACATTCGTTCCTACATGCCAATTAGGGGCTGGAATGTAGGAGCCAAATTATTGTGTTATGTTTTGATGGATTTATATTGTTTCTGAATGGCTGTTATTTGTTCTATTTGCTAGTTTATGAGATAAAAATGTGAAGTATTAGGATTTGAATTATGAGTTGAACTAAAGTAATGAATTGTTTATTTGATTGTTTACTGTTGCGCATGGTTGATGCCGTTTCTCATCTCCGCCCCCTCTTTATGGACAGGTGACTGCAGCACCTGGGCTATATTAGTGTTGGCTATGGGGGCCAGGTGAGCTCTCGGTTTCAGGCCTTCAGAGATGCTTTGATTTGATCTTGTTGCTTCTTTCTTTCTAAAATAGCTCTAACATACCTCTAAAACACACCTGCAACACATTTACCCCAAAACAAAGAACATCATCATCAGCATGTTCTTCAACATGATGACGACGGTCCTTCAGAGATTGGCCAACAGCAGCTTTTAACAGCAATGGAGACATAATGATGGAGTTGGTGTGTGTTACGACCCCTGGTCTACAGTCTATGGGAGTATTGCTGTCTGGTTGCTTCCTGGTGGTTTGAAGCAGCTCCAGCTGGGGACGCCACTCCCTCTGACCATTGGGTAGTGGTTCACTGCTGCCGTGAGTATGCCCACTTCTACATTGTGCCAGCTGGATGATTACACTGTCCCTGCCTTCGTCTTCCACAACCAATCCAACAGGTCAACAGGGACTTCAAAAAGGAGGAAGCACCTGCAATCGGGGCAGCTGTGTTCCATTCGGCCCACAGTTTGCCAGGCTGGGTTTTGGAGATTAATCGCTGGACTTTAGAGCGTGATAATATACCCATGGGGGTTTGTGAGCTTAATTCCTGTCCTGTTTGGTTGTGTACACTATTGTGCTTTTTGAGTTCGTGTTGAGTAGAGACTCTCACCTCTTTTCTTTTGTGTGAGTAATTTTGAGTTGACGTTTTGATATAGTTGACACTCTCACCTTATGTGAGCAGCTTTTGAGTTGCTGGTTTTTCCTCATTTATGAAGAATCTGACAACTTTCCAGCCTTACATTTAGAGGATGGCTGCTGTATGACCCATTTGATATACTGACCACTCAGTCGTCCATCTGACATTCTGCTTCCCCTCCTCACCAGTTGGTGGCGCCAACACACCAAATCACTTCCCACTGCCATGAAAACAGGAGGAAGTCATTTCATCTACAATTTACAATAGTGCTTCCCAACCTATATTCCTTGAGGACCCCCTTCATGCAAATACTAAAAAGCTGTGGCCCCCCTGCCCCACCCCGTGCTGAGCCCATGCTGGTTTCATGCTTTAATTAGCAAGAATGTCACCATAAATACTGGATTCTGGCTGAGTCCTGTCCTTCCATTAAGCCACAAATAAACATTTAGCCTCACTTTTCCCAGAATGCCAGTTCCATGTGAACGAAATGCCCAGATGATCAAAACAACTTGACCAGATACACATTTTTAATCACAATGGCTCTGATTGGTCAAAGCCTCGCGGACCCCTGTGCCCTTTGAGGGACCCCTTTAGGGGTTCCCGGACCCCAGGTTTGGAACCACTGATCTACATAACAGCTGATTGTGACCAAAGCGCGATGGAAGAATCAGAAAAACCTGTTGAACAGCATTGTATGTTATCTTGGGGGTGGTGGATGAAAACCTGTGGGAAGAGCTGCACTGCTACACTGAACCCAAACGATGTTTTATCACCACTTGGACACAAATCAGGAAACAGCAACTTCCGGCTCTCAGAAATCCCGCAAATTACATCCATTTCTGTCTGTGGGACGTTTTTCTAGTTTAGTTTGTTAAAATATTCACTTCAAATCAAAAGTGAAAAAACAGCCTGATTTTTAGTTTTTAGATTTATAAAAGAAGAATAAAAAACAGCTGATTTATTTATTGATTTCTGATGCAGCTGGGGAGGGAAGTCATGGTGTAGATGTGGAATTCTGTCAGTGATTGATGGGAAAACTTAACTGTCAGAGACGTCACAGGTTCACATTGATAGAAGTAGAATGGGATGTATTGATCCGTGATGGATGCTCCTCCATCTGACGGCAGCTTGCATCCATTGCTGGACTGACTGGACTGAGTCATCCAGTACAGAACAGCTCTGTACTGGGATGCCTCTTGGACCCACCAGTGGAGGTGTTAGGAGAGAGGATGATGATGATGGCTAAGCTCTCATCCATGTTGACAGCCCCCCTCCCCCCTCCTGAACACCGACAGCCCTGCAGAGCTCCTTCAGTGACAGACTGCTGCACCCAAAGCATGGAAACCAGTACTGCTCCCAGTAAACCACAAACACACTCAATAAAAGCCAGTAGAACTTCTTAATGTCCAGAGACCTGCATGTTAGGCTGGTGTGAGTGTGTAAACTCTCTCTAGGAGTGAGTGTGATTGAATGTTGGTCTCTCTGTGGTGGTTCTGTGATGGACAAGGACCAGCTCCAGCCCCCTCGCCACCCTGCATCTGAATAATCTGTTATCTCCAGATAACCAGAGAAATGAGCCCGTTATCACCAGAAAACGCTGGTAAAAAACATGCCAGCCCGGCTGCTCTCCGCTTCCTTACACACCTTTTATTCTCATTTAATTCTAATTTACTGCTCAATCTTTTCTATTAAATTCTTTTTCCTGTTTTAATTTGTCGCTGCCATGTAATTTTTATTTCCTCTTTCCTTTCTCTTCCAGGCCCCTGATCTGCTGGGCCAGTCGAGTAAAAAATTAAGCTTCCCTCCTCAGCAGCGCCTGTTTTTATAAGGTGAGCATTTATGTGTCAGTTTTCCAGCTTAGCTGTGCAGTAGACTCTCTTTCTGAGCAGAGGTGAACACTAGTTTCACATCTTCACTGAGGATTCAATTATTAGACTCTTGAACTGCTTTCTGCTGCATTTCTGTTGGAAACTGTAAATTCTGGGAGCCAAAAAGGAAGTTTAGCTGGAAGCTCTTATGAAAGTCCACACATGGATGAATTTAGTTCTTTGTAGATGTGATGTTTAGGAAAGCGTTTGCTTCTTACACTAAATGTGTTCAGAAGCAGATTTTAATCTGCAGACTGGATGAAATCACACAGCAGGTGCAGTTTATAAAATGGGAATAAAGAAGCTGCTTCCCAGCACCAAGGACACAAAAAGTACAAAATATTTCCACCAGAAATGGAAAAGAGAAACTTATGTATGAGGAAAAGTTTCAGTTTAAACACAAAGTAGAAGTAAAGAAAATGTTTCATGTCATTTAGTGTTTTTTTTAGGCTCATAATTCCTGTGGCTCTCGTCATAAAGTTGCGTCTAAGAAGTGTTTAAACACATGGTCAGCATTTGGTTTTGTTCAACATTTTAACTGTGCTGTGATAAATAAAACCATTTTTGATGCATTGATTCTCATCAGATTCTATGGAGATGAGCTGCGTCTGGCCTGGAAAACAGGCAGCAGCTGCTGATGGAGGCAGGAACCCTAAATAACTGTCAGAGGTAATTCCATCCTCTTTAATCTCATTCTGATCCAATAACATGCTGCTGTTAGTAGATGCTGCTCTGCTGGTATTTTATTGCTAACTTAAATCCTGTTCTGGGTCTGTTCATGACGTGACATGAATTCTTTAAGAGGATGTAACTGCAGACAAGATGTCCAACCATGGGGGACCAGTTTAAAGAGGACATTGTCCTGGTTGACAGGAAATATTACAGGCTGAGTGGACGTTAGTCCCAGTTTCAGGAAATATTTCAGCTTATATTACTGTGTAAGGAAATGCATTGGAAGCATTTAAATGAGCCATTGAAGGGTTTACAGTTTTTTATTTAATCCTGGAGGTAATTTTATGTCTCTGTAAAAGCAGCTAATTTAAAGTTTTGTGGACATAAAATGGTCTTTAACCAGCTGACATGAAAACCAGAGCTGAATGTGAGATATTGGTGACTTCCACCGCTCTACAGACTATTAAACACTTTCAGTCACGCTTCATTATAACAAAAGAAAATGTCAGAATTTAGTCAGATTATCAGCAAAGTTGCACTTTTTTTAAATTGGTGTGAAATGGTGTGAAATGACTATGAATAGTAGACGGCTTAGATTTCTATCAGATCAGGATTTATTATTATAAAGAGGAAAAAAACGATGCAGGATGAAGCTGAGGATCAAGTGCATTAAGACGACGGCACCACCTCAAGCTTTGATCCAGTGGAACAGGTCTGATAATCCGGATTAAGATGTGCTGCAGGACTTGTTAAAGTCTTGCTTAGAAATGAGGTCTGTCACTTAAATACTGAGACAAAATTATCTCCAGAAGCTGGAAAGCTGCTCTGGTATCAGACATGTAGAAGACTGCATCTGGAGGCAGGACAACATTTCTGCTTTCAGGTCAGAGCCTCTAAAAGTTGCTGCAGTTTGTTCTTCAACTAAATGATGTGCACAAAGTTCAGCTTCTATTTTCATGGATCATTTTCTTCCAGATTTGACACCTGCTGTTCAACAGTGTGTCCATGATCTGCCATCTTATCTGCAGCTGCTCCCTCACATTTTCATGCTGATCTGCTTTGTATCAGTAATCTGGATAAAAACCACATCAACATGTCTGAACTTCTTCACAACATCAGATTAAATCCAGGAAAAGATTCAAGCTGTCTCATCTATTGTAGTAATTGGCAGGAATGAATCGTTTTAATGATCCAGTCTGTAGAGTCGAAGTAAAGGCGAGACATGACATGAATCTTTTTATCTGATAGAAGATGTGTGACTTGGAAACTCTGAAGGCTGAGCCCTAAAAATAAAAGCTAAAACTCAAGTTTCTCTACTGGAATAAAAAGCTGAAGCTACTGAGTAAAGGCTGGATGAAGGAAGTGGGATGGAAATGAAATGTTCTGCATGTGATAAAATAGCAAATGCTGCATCTTCATCCATCTTCAGCTGTTTCAGGTTAAATGAAACTCACATCTGTTAGAACTTGGGTGGGTGGGTGGCTGGGTGGGGGGGGGGGGGGGGGCAGCACTTTGAAGACTCAATGTTGGTCAGAGCTGCATCTACTTTACTGTTGTTCATCTGGTGGAACATGGCTTGTTAGACTATGATGGGATGAGCGATCTTTGCTCTGGATTTAATAGATTTGATCTCCACTAGTGTCAGACTGGTCACCTTGTTGTTATTCTGGAAGAAGCAGAGGATTGTTGTGTAGATCTCTAAGTAGTTTTATTACCTTTTCCTCAAGCTGGCAAACCAGTCTGATCCCAGTTTGCATGTTTGTGCCATAATGTAAGAGCTTGTTGGCTGAAAGAGTCGTGGCAACGTTGCCATTACGGTTAAAAGCTGAACTCATACTGAGGACTGGAAGATTTGCTTCTGGAGGTTCAGTATTGATCATAAATGTGTCTCACTGACCTTTGTTCAGGTGGAGAACTCTGGAAGAGTAAGTGGATATTTGCAGCAGAACGTCCTGGTTCTGCTACTTAGCACAGAGGATGGTTTAGTGCTAATATTGTTGTTCATCAGCAGCATGTCGGCTTCTCTAGTTCACCACTCCCAACTCTCTGATATCTGATATCTAGAACTGATCCTATTCTACAACGAACACAAACACATCTGACCTGCAGGATGTGTCGTTTCATCCTATCAGTCAGAATTACAGAAGAGGTGATGTGAGCTAAACTCTAGATGCTAAATGGAAATGTAAAATGGATTTACTCTGGTCACATTAATGTTCCTTCATGGTTTCTATTTTAAAAAGCAGAAAGAGGTTGGGGTCCCTGAAATGTCTCATTCTTACACATGCAGCTGCAGCAGCTTCTAAAAGCTGTTAAACATCCCTGAATACTTTGTAGTAATTCCAGCTGGATGGATAAAAGCAGGAATTTCATTGTGGGGGGCTTATTTAACAATATCTAGTTCATAAATGGCAACAAATATATTGAATGTAAAAGTGTGAAACCTTCATGAAGCTGGAAGGAGTTTGTAAACCTGCATTTGCTTAAAAAGCACAAAGCAGCATTTTTCCTGCTTTCTGTACAAATCCTCATCACACAATGCAGCAATCACAAGATCAGACGTCTAAAGGCAGGAACACGTTAATCCCACTTTTCATTCCTACAATCCTTCCTACACATTCATATACGCCTCCATCTGTCCATCTGATGGCGTTGGACTCATGTTGGAGTGTGTGCATTTTCATTCAGATCTACTAAACGTGAGTCCTTTTCCTGGTTTTAAATGCTGCTATGTTGCTTGGCCCCTGTGCCGTGGTTTGATCCCTGGCTCCTCCACCATGGTGAACCATTTCTCCCTGAAGACCACATCAGTCCGTCCTTAACGAGTCCGTTTGTTGCTCCTGCATCGTTGCTGTTTTAGAAGAATGTTGGAGCAGAAACGTTTTCATGAGTATTTAGCTGGACACACATCAAGCTGTTAAACTGACAGCTTTTCAGCATCTGTGAACGGCTGTATGAGACACTAGAAGTGGATTTTCTGAACCAGAACCTACACAAACAAGGCCAGTGGTCCTGCTCAGCTAATGGGAATAATGGTAGAATGCAGCACTTCATATCTGAGGGCTCAAGAGGTTTGACCATTTTCTATCCTTTTCTACCTGAAGATGCAGCAACAACTCCTGATTGAAAGATGTTCAGCTGTGCAGCTGCAGAGATGAGGGAACGTGTCAAAGGTTCACGCTGCTAGTTGTGTGTTGAGAAGATGAGATCCAGCTGCTTTCAAGCCTTGTAGAAAGTAAAGTGCTGGTGGAAAAGGAGTGTACTGAGTTCCTGTGGATGAACGGGATGTTTGGGATGTGGAAGTGTCCCACAGAAGGAGAGTGGTGGGATCATCATGTTCTGAGACTCGCAGATGTTCAAGTCCAGGAACAAAAGCTCAGTTCAAGCTTGGAAACTGTGGATCTGTGAGATCGGAGTAAAAGCATTTAAGACCAGGACCTGAGAGGCCCACCAGACTTCTGAGTCTGTCTAATAAAACCTGCTGATCTACTGGATCAAAGGCGGCACTAAGATCCAGTAGAACCAGGACTGGAAGTTTCTGTGTGTCCAAGTTCCACCTGAGGTGGTAAACAATGTTTAAAAGGGCGTCTCGGTTCTGTGGTTGGTCCTAAAACCAGATTCAGATTCTTCTAAATATTCTGTTTATTCAGAAACTTGTGTAAGTGAATAAAAAGAACTTTTTCTATCATGTGAGTTAAAAGCGGTGAGTTGGATACAGGTCGGTAGTTCTCCAGAAGGTTTGGGTGTGAATTCCTCTTCTTCAGAAGGGGCCTCACCACTGCTGTTTTACAGGCAGATGGGAAGACGCCCGTCTGAAGGAGGACCTCACCACGTCTGCAAGCTCACGCTCAAAGAAAGCATCACATGTTTAAAGTGATGTGGGAATGGATCTAAAAGGCAGCTTGTTGGTTGAGGAGGAAACTGGAGCAACATCTCTGCATCAACCAGGACAAACTCTCCAGTGTTTCCTCTGGTAAAAACAAAGCTTGAGGTCTGTTAAGATCAACATGTCGCTGAGATAAAAACTGGATCTAATAGCATTGATTTTACTTCTGAAGTGGTCTGCAAAGTCCTCACATGCAGCATGTGATGCTGTCATGGAGGACTTGTTCAAATCTGGGTTCATTAAAAGACGTGTTGTTTTAAAAAGGAATCTGGGATTATTTTTATTGTGTGGAATCAGATGAAAAGTGGAGCGTTCTGGCCTGTTTCACTGCTTTATTGTAAACTCTGACTTGTTCCTTCAAACTTTCTAAATGAAAAGTTCATCTTGATTTCCTCCGTTTCCTCTCTGCTCTCCTGCAGCTTCTTTCCAGGTTTGTGGTTTCTTCGTTTCTCCGCGATGGTGTGAGTTTGGATCTTCTAGTTCTGGTTTTAAGTGGAGCTGCAGCATCAACGGCTGACTTCAGTTTCCTGTTAAAATCATCTCCAATAAAATCACACTTTTATTCTAGTGTAGCTTTAAAAATGTGTGTATAAAGAATAAAACGTGTTGCTGACTAAATATGAGTTCAGCTTTTCTTCATCTCCTCACAAATGGTCTTGGTGATGTGCATGTATCTGTCCAGCTGGGAAGCCAACACCTCCACATTGGGAAGTTTGGGAAGGAAGGAAACTTGTGCATCTCTTTGAACCTCCAGGAGGAGAGGACAGATTAGTGGTGCAGCCTGAACATGACTGAGTGGGATCTTTTCAGGCAGGTGTAACACCTGCTTCTCAGCGAACACATGCAGTGAGGTGGCGGCCAGCTTCTCCACGGCATCCACACTCAAAAAATAGAAACAACCAGTTTGTCCAATTTTCTCAACTCTAACATGTAGTTTCTACTTAAATAAAATGTGATTGTAGATTTACACAATAACTTTGTGTAAATTTAACGTAAAACCTTAAAACTCACTATTTACTTGATTAATTCATGTTGAGCTAACATGAAGGATTCAAGTTCAGATACAGACACAGAAATTCCCGGACACTGTCGCGAGGGAAAAAGAGAACAGCAAGCAGCAGGCAAAACGAGGAGCATGTGGAAAGTTTAAGGTAAGCTGGAATCTAATGTCATCTGAAAAAATTTACACCATGCTTGAATGCATCTTGTATACATACATACATACATACATTTAATTATTATTTGATTGATTAATGTATTACTTGATCAAAGCCAAACAGTTGCTAGCTAGGTCACTGTATAGGTAGCACGATGCAAGGGGAGGACGGTTAGCCTAATTAGTTCAAAATGTTACTGGATGTCAGCCTTTTACAGTCTATGATGTCAGTTCATGTTTGTGATATTATTTGCACCACTTGTCGCCTCATGTCATCTTCAGAAATTGTATTTTTATTAAATTTGCTAAACCCAGTGGATGTTTTTCTTTGCTTCCTTGGGAACGTTTTAAAAGATAAATTCTTTTTTTTTGTTTTTTTTTTTTTAACCTGGGGCTATTTTCTAACATGAAATACGATCATTTAATCACCTAGACAGTTTTGGTGTAACTGTATCTCCTCGGGAGATATTTAGATCCACTCGCCACCAGCGTACATCAAATGGAATGGGAGTGGGTGGGGCAGGCTCTAAATACAGCCATTTCTGTAAACAAAAAAAAAAACAAAACAAAAAAAAAACAACTCCTTCATTTCACCAATGTGTTCTTGTGAAATGCTGTTGTGATCCCTCTGTGAGCTCCATGCGGCTTGGAGTTGCGTTTTTGTGGTGATCCGTTCCTATTTACAGCCATTACAGGCACTGTGAAGCGGCCTGGAAGTGACGTCATCAAAGCCGCCACTTAAAGTTAATGGCTGTAAATAACGACTGAGCCGCATGGAGCTCACAGAGGGATCAGAAAAGCGATTCATAAAAACACATTGGTGAAATGAAGTTTTGTGGCAGAAATTGCCTTATTTATTGGCTGCGCGAACCTGCCCCGTTTACTCCCATTATGTATGTACGCTGATCGCAGGTGCATCTTAATTTCTCCCGAAGGAGTTCAAGTTAAACCAAAACTGTCTGGGTGAGTGAATGATGTATTTCATGCTAAAAAAAATAGTTCCAGGTTGAAAAAAAAAATTACTTAACCTTAAATTGATTTCTCATTGCACTGTGTGTGGAGGGGTGAAGCTCACGTTTGTGCGCGCGCGCGCCAGTGTGTGGGGGTAGAGCTGCGCCGTTTACGGTACAGAAAAAGGAGGACATGTTATTTAGAGACAAATTACATGTCGTCTTCAAATTAAAATATTTAGCCACTAACCGTTTAGTTCTTTGGAGACACACATGTATGACGTGTCTGCACACACCGCCACCAGAGTGCACATCAGAAAACAACTTAGAGCCAGAGAAGAAAGTCCGCGTTTTCAGAGGTGTGAGGATAGAAAAGTTTTCTTTGCTGGAGCAACAGCTGGGTCTGAGAAGTGTAAACAAGCAGAAACTTCCATTATAGTTATTTCTGAAGTGCAGTGTGTCTCAAACTGATGCATGATGTTTGCATGATGATGTTGGGAGGTTTTCTTAATGACGATACATTATCTGAGATATACACTATTTAAAGCTAATCTGTTAAGTCAAATGTTCTCTGCAGTCTTTGGCATTTTTTCTTTGTTTTTTTTTCTTTCCACACTTTTCTTCAGCATCTCAGTAACCTATGCTAAATCAGTCCATAGTGAGGTTTAAAAAATACCTAGTGACTTCACTGACCTATCAGATAATGCTTATATTATTTTAGCAATATTGTGCATTGATAATTAATATTGTATGTGTAAATTCACTGCAATGCTGCAATTGGGAGGCAACAGAAATAGACTAAATTGCATGGTAGTCAACACATTGTACTATAAGGTGTAACTAAGCTCAAGGAGTAGGGTATATACATCTCCACTTTAATTTACTGGTCATTGTTTTCTTTGCATTACAGGATCTTTGTGGCGGCAAGTTTATCCCTTGTTTTCCTGTCCAACCCCGCTGATTTTGCCCGATTCTGCCCTACCGCTGATTTCTGTTGAGAGAATTCCCTTCTTGCAAAGTAGAGGATTTCATCAGTTTTTGTGTGCAAAACTCCAGGCTCTAAAGGTCTTTTTTTTGTTATGAATGTAGATTTGTTTTTCTTTTTCTTGCTTAAAATGTTTAAATTAAGTTGTGCTTAGGTCCAACAAACTTAAATCAGCACAATTCTTTTAAAACTACAAATTTTGAAAAATGTGGAGGTGTAAGGAATGTGGTATGTCCATGTCTGGTAGACCTGAACTTCTAAAACATTTTAGAATACAGCACTATCTGAGACAACGCTATCCATGCCCTCATACCACTTGCCCATGTACTTTTAAGACATGGAATGCTTTGCGTATTCATTTGAGTAGAGTACATCCAAAACCAAGCTCTACAGACATTCAGGAGTTGTCCACATTCAGATGTCATTTGTGTGCATGTAGCAGCCTTCCTACAGAGAGAGAGTACTTTGTACACATTGGAACTCATTTGAAGAACAATGAAACTGTTGGATGCATGTTTAAAGATTGCACTTTTCAAACCAACATTTATGGAACATTCCACTCACATAAGAATAGGAAGCACAACCCACACACACTGAAACATTTTAAGCTAGGTATAGTTGAAAATACCCAAGTTCTACAAGAAGACTCTGACAGTATTGGAGAGGTTGCAGAAAATCAAGACAACCCTGAAGTTCGGGTACCTATATCTTCAGGCTGCAATGCAGACATAACTAAGAACTTGCTTGATGTGTTTGAGCAAAATTTTGCGGCAGCGTTGCTCAAGTTGGAGCATTTTTCCCATGTTCCAGGATCAAAACTTGATGAATTTCTGGAAGAACTTAACTACTTGTTAAGATCAGCCACATTTCCATTCTCCGTTAAGATTCTTGAGGGTTTATTTAAAAAACATAGTATAACAGTGGATGAATCTTTTATAGCAGAAGTAGCATCTGCTGTCTATGAATCTAATCCTTTGCTCAAAGCTATCGAGGTGAGTGGTGCTTTAAGCACTTCTTTTCTTCGCAATCGATTTTACAGAAACAAGTTCAATGTAATACAACCTATTGAGTACACACTTGATGCCAAAGCAAGGAAAAGTTTTCAGTATGTTCCCATACTGAAATCGCTACAGCAGCTCTTCGAAAGAAAAGATGTTGTGGACAAAGTAGTAGAAAATCACAGTGTACAACAAAGTAAAGTGTCTTTTGCGCATCATGTTTACAGATCTTCTCAAGATGGTTCACACTTAAAAAATAATAAATTTTTGGCAGGAGGTGAGTTGAGAATTTTGTTAAAACTATACATAGATGAATTTGAAATTTGTAATCCACTGGGAACGTCTCGCAGGAAGCACAAACTTTGTGGCATTTACTGGACTTTAAATAATTTACCTGCAAGCTGTCACTCCTCACTATACTCAATTTATCTGGCAATCCTGTGCAAAAGTGATGATTTAAAGAAGTACCGTTATGAACAGATTTTGCATCCTCTTCTTCACGATTTAAAAACTTTAGAGCAACATGGACTTTACATTCCATTGCTTGGCAAAGATTTGAAAGGAACAGTCCAGTTTGTTGTGGCCGATAACCTGGGAGCTCACAGTCTAGCAGGTTTCAATGAGAGCTTCTCCAGTGGTTATATCTGCAGATTTTGCACTGCAACAAAAGCAGACATTCAGACAAGAGATGTGAGGTCAGGTGCGTTCAGTCTCAGGAGAGAAGAGCTCCATGCCTTTCATGTGAAAACAGCTTCAGAGAGTGGTGCAAGTTGTTTTGGGGTGAAAAATCATTGCATTATCACTAAAACACTCACCCACTTTAGCATTCACACAGGCTATCCTCCGGATGTGATGCATGATGTTTTCGAAGGCGTTGTACCAGTAGAGCTTGCTCATTGTTTGGGTGTCCTTGTGAACAAGAAATATTTTAACCTTGAAACACTCAACGAAGCCATCTTGCATTTCCCTTACAAGTGGGGAGACAAAAAAAACAAGCCACATGCAATCCCACTGACATTTTCAGTTAGAAAAACAATCGGTGGGAATGCCCACGAAAACTGGTCCCTTTTAAGACTACTCCCATTTATTATTGGGCCTTTGGTTTCTGAAGGTGAACCAGCTTGGGAAGTTCTGTTGGACTTAAAAGACATTATGGAGCTTGTGGTTGCTCCAGTACATACAGATGAGTCTATAGCCTATCTTGAGGGGAAAATTTCAGGTCACAGGCAAAAGTTCCAAGAACTTTTCCCTGATGTGCACTTAATTCCAAAACATCACTTTGTGGAGCACTACCCTCAACTTATAAGGATGTTTGGTCCTCTTGTGGAGCTATGGACAATGCGCTTTGAGGCAAAGCACAGTTTTTTCAAGCAAGTTGTGCGACATGTCAACTGCTTCAAAAATGTGCCCCTCACTCTGGCCACTAAGCATCAACTCATGATGGGATATCACATGAAAATGAGTTTTCAGAAATCAGCTGCTGAGGTCACAAATGTCTCTACCCTTCCAGTGGATGTTTTAAAACAAGAAATAGCTCAGGCCATTAACCAGAACTTTCCTGGAACAACAGAAATTCATCTGGTTAACAGTGTGACAAGCAATGGTGTGAATTTCAGAAAAGGGATGATACTTGTTCATAGCTCTACAAGTGGACTGCCCGACTTTGGAGAAATTCTTCAGGTCTACATTGTGAATGACAAACCATATTTTATTCTGAAGAGACTTTATGGGTGGTATAGAGAACATTTTAGAGCTTTTGAGCTCACAAGTTCAGCCTCTGAAACTCTCATGATTAGGCTTGATGAACTGGCTGATGACTACCCTTTGGCAGATTATTTTGTTGGACCCACACGAATGGTGACACTGAAACGATTTATCAACTTGTAAGATGTGTTGAAACACAAATGTTTTTTTTTTTTTTTTTTAATATTGAAACCTATTCTTGTTGTCCTTATTTTACATATTTAGATTGTTGAAAGATGTCGACACCAGCAAAGCTGCGAGTAATCTTGGGAGAAAACAACTCACACAAATTGATTTTCCCAGATGGCATTCCAGGATCTGTCAGTGAACTTGCAGAGAATATAAAAAAACAATGTGGAATACAAGGAAGTTTCAGACTTCAATATATGGATGTTGACTTTGGCAATGAGTTCACCAACTTGGAATCAATGTCAGATGTCATGGATAAAGGTACTCTTAGAGTAATCTTGGATGCAGAAACGCCTCGCCTATCTGATGGATCTCCACCACCTTCGTACTCGGCGGCTGCAGCTTCCCAGTCAACGGATGACCGCTCTTCATTTGCATCTGGTAACTCATTTGACACAGATATCCTGTCTTCTTCTGAATCAACCTCTTCTCGGTCATCCAGTTGGCCCCTTGTTTTCAGCATTCCTAAGTTTTCTTATGAAAGTGAACTGCAGCTTGAAAAAGCCAACACAGCTTTCAGAGAAACTGGATCCTTGTTGAATCCTGATGTAAAACTTAAGTCAGCAATCATGGATGGTTTGATGGAAACTATTGTCAAGCACAAAGTGTACCTCTCTGATGCAGAGTTCAGTGAGGTAGCAGCAGCTCTTATAACGGCACATCCTTGCTTGAAAGAGCCAGGTTCCATAAGTGGATTTGGTGGTTGGAAGACAAGTTTAAAATATAAACTTGGGAACTACAGATCAAAGCTCAGGAGACTTGGATGTCCAGAAGTGACTGTGAATTCTCTGAAACAGAAACCTGATGATCGTTGCAGTCCTGCCTATGGTGTTAAGAAACCTAAAAAGGCAGAAGTGAATTACTGCCCACCATATCCAGCCGGTGAAACAGCTGAAACTTTGGAGCAGATAAGAGTAAAACTCCTGTCTGAAGTAATGATCCGAAATAATGAAGACAAAGTAGCTGCCATGATGGACAAAACGTTTGCACTAAGACGTCTTGAGGTAGTCCAAGATGCACCCATGGTAGCGGATTTCAAAGCAAGGTGGCCAGGTCTCTTTAATGTGAGGGAGGTAAGTAAATATAATGACAATGCTTTCTTTTTTCTTTCTTAAAATGCACGATGATCATTATTTTTTTTTTTTTCTGTTTAATTTTTAGGTGAAAGCAGAATTCAAGAGGATAACCACAGTTGAGCTGCAGTCCAAGTTCTTCTTGCAACTTGATGCACATTCTGAAAACTTGATGAAAGTGTTTGCCAGAAAAGGAGGAGTCCTCGGGAAAAAGATAAAGGCAGTGATGCTTCCAATGACTCGGGTAAGATAAGAGGTCAGGAAATTATGTTCAAATATTTAAGTCAAGAAGCTTATCAAAAGTTATGATAATGTGACTAAGTATCAGAGGTATCTAAGCAAAGAGAAAAAAAGGCCTCAACTGTAAGTTATTGAAAGCGCTCCACATTGTTATCTCACCATGTTGTTAAAGGAATACTTTACCCTCAGAATGATGTCTTCATTCCACATCTTCGGCTGCACGATAAATATCAAGAAAGTGTCCAGAGTGTTAATCAGCATGAGGGTGAAGTATTCCTTTAACTCCATTGCACATGGGGCATTTAAAAAACTGGTATCCAATATATTGTCTGATATATATTGGATGTACGCTGATCGCTAGTGGATCTTAATATCTCCCGAAGGAGTTCAAGTTACACAAAAACTGTCTGGGTGAGTAAATGATAGTATTTAATGCTAGAAAATAAGTCCAGGTTGCAAAATACCAAACTTTCCCTTGAAGCTGCTCCGAGTGTTTTTAATTTCACCGCCAATAACCTCACCTCTACTGACCAACCAACACACTAACAGTGGGTCTGCGGCATCAATCCGCCTTAAAGAATGGAGGAGTGACAGGTAAAGTTAAGTGGGAACATGGTTTGATGACTTAGTACCTTCCCACTTAACTTTACCTGTCACTCCTCCGTTTTCTTGGCACGTTTTTGTGCTCGTTCTTTATGGCGGATTGATGCCGCAAACCCACTGTTAGTGTGTTGGTTAAGGAGTCAATCTAGTAAATAAAGTTAACTTGGTTGTCTGCTTTATTTCCACTTTAAAGATGTGAAATTAATATAAAAGTAGAGAATACTTGGTAGAATTCAAATGATTGTTCCAGTATTTTTTCAGAACTGCTCATTTAGCTACCCCTGCATCTCTTTTGTTTTGGTTTCTGGATTCCAGTGGATGACATACAGGGTGCACCCATGACAGGTTGTAAGTCTCTTCATAGGCCAACAGAGACCACAGACTTGAACTGCCTAATGGATATAAAGTTGAGAGCATTTTATTAAAATGTAATTATTTTTAAAGCTGCCTTCTTAAAGTTGCATCTAGTTTTTTTTTTCTTTTTTTTTTTTTTAGAAATTTTGCATACCAGTTGGTATTGATCTTAATGGGTGTGAACGTCCTTTCTAAATGTCATTTTTAGGCTGACAGCATTGATGTCAAAAGAGAATGCATCCTCAGAGGCTTGACAGTGTACTTAAATGAGGATCCACAAAAATTTGTGAAGGACTACACGGTATGTTGAACAGCCATCACACATCTCTCACACGCATTCATCTTTCATCCCAACTTTGTGGTTTTATTTTGTCAGGCACAGTGAAAATTTACCTAGGGCAATATAAAACGACCTTACTTTAGAAAATTGCACAATATTCCACATTTTATAATGATCCCTAAATATGTGATTCTCATGTTGTTCTTTTGTTGTACCGGATGACTAAAAAAATTTGTCGCACTTGGCACACTTTTGGTTGCTCTCTAGAGGCCTGCTACTCATCTCCTTACTGTACAGCATCTGTGTTGACCTTCCTGTCCAATTTGCTGTCCAAGTCCTCAACTTCCTTTCTCAGGGTCCTGATGCGCAGTGTACAGGTTTCCTCCTCTGAAGTCATTAACCATCTCCCTTTTCTCAGAATTGTATCAGAAGGATATTGTTCCTGTTGCTCCAGTCCACAAAGTTGCTGACCAGCTTTCTGTATTCCTCCCCATGTCTGTCTGATTTATCTGACCACATAAGATTAAAAGTTTTAGCTCTGGTACCAGGTGTAAGGTTTTCCAGAATACCGGCACCCTCTCCTGCTTCAGTGTCTAATTCTAACTTATCCCATCAGAACAAGAAGCCTTGTGCAGGTGGATGGTGGTATCTTGACAGAATTTAGTATAATCAGTGATGCAGGCAATGATCTGATTAATGTCCTCTCTATGACCCTCATTTATCAAACGATCGTAAGAATAAGCGCACATTTGTTAGTTAAAATGATCATACGGTTGGACCCACGTGTGATTTATTAAACGTTTTGTATCAGACCAGTCTCTTTGTACGATTAGACGCTGTTTGATAAATGCCACGGCTGATTTTCATTGTCATTTAAATGTTACGCCCATGGATAAATATTCATGGTTCAGAGACCTCACCCAATGAGGTGAAACCATGGAGAAGAGAAGTACTGCGAAGAAAATAAATTTTTCAGAGGTAGAAACCCTCATCTGTGAGGTTACATATAATAAAGATGTGTTGTTTGGCCACCTGAAAAGCGGAGTAAAAGTTGTTCACAAATCTGCAGTGTGGAAAAAGATCACGGAGGCAGTTAACAGCCACGAGTTGTGGAACGGACTCCAGCTGAGGTATTAATAAAATTCAAGTAGCATAATATATATATCCACAACTCCGCAGCTGTTAACTGCCTTCGTGATCACGTATGTATACGTGTCTTCATCTCGACAGTAAATTCTTTACCTACACTGCCAGGTAAAGAAGAAGTGATCAGACTTAAAACTCACCACCAAAAAACATGTTGCTGAGGCTCAGCAGCAGACTGGAGGAGGCAGCCAGATCCCAGCCCGACTCTGACCGTTACAGAGGAGATGATAGTGATAGAGAGATGATAATCGGGTCCGACTCCCTCTCCGGATTTGCAGGCAGTGGAGACACAGATCCGGCGGATCCGGAGGGTTGTAATTAGTAACTGTCACAAAGCTGACATGTTACACGGGTTCACATTTTTATTCAGATTTAATGTTTCAGAGTCAGGCACCAGCAACATGGCATCATAGTCCTAGAGTGGCCCGCTGAGCCAGACCACCAGAACCAGGACACAGGAGCCGAGGGTGCACGTCCGTCCCTCGTTCTGCACCTCAAAGACCAGCGGCTGTTATCACTGCCTTTTTGGAATTATTATTATTATTATTATTATTATTATTTCGAGAGCTGTTTACATGCTTGAATGACAGTTTGAATTTTTTTTTTTTTCCAATAAACACTTTTAAGGTTCTGCTGAGCTGCACCGCAAACCCACACTGACTCAGATTTGCGTACACAAACTCAGAGCTGTCGTGAGATTTGATCGTATCCTACGCTCATGTCAATATTGAAAAATGCCGAGTCTTGCGTGGAAATGGTTGTACGTACAGATTTTGGTCGTACAATCGTTTAATAAATCAGGGCCCATGTGTTTGACAAAGAGCACCACGTCTTGTGGTGTAAAAACTGTCCTGCAAGGCTTCACAGGCTTTCTGACTCCACCTCCTTACAGACCTTGCGTAGACAGGGAATCTTTGAACTTGCTGGCTCAGGCATTTTAAAAAAACTCTTCGATTATTGAGGACTAAAGAAAGCACTCACATATTAGTCAATTTCAAAATATTCCGTGTTATGAAGGAGGCTTCCATAATTTTTGCCATTTTAGAATTTGTAATTTACAAGTCATATCTTTTAGATCACATTTTCCATGTCATTTTTAGAGTAAGGTCTGTACAAGAATGATGCATGATGAAATCCTACTGAGAAAATCTGTGTTTATACCTTCCTTATTGTTCTCCCACAGACTGATGATCAGTGTATCGAAAGAGACCTGGCAGAAACGGTCTTTGGGATCTATGTGATTCGACACAATGGTGCAGACCCTGATGACGATCCTGAGGACATTGGAATCGTTTTGGAGGGGGTAGAGGTACTGAGTGGTTTGAGAAGTGTCCCATTCGCAATGGCAATGTTTCTCGGACTTGTGTATTCTCTGAACATTAGTTACCCTCCAGAATTAAAATATACATTTGAAGCTGTGCAGAAAATCATAATGGAGATGGAAGGAAACAAGCTGTCAGCCAAAGTGCAAACTCTCAAAACACTGCTGGCACGTTCATCATTCTAAAAACGACATTTTAGTGGCTGCCCATACTATTTCTTACTTACAAAGATTGTTAGTTTCATTTGCACTTTAAAGCAGTTTGTAAGATGTATTTGATGTCTTAACTTTATAACAATTTTGAAAGCAAAAAGCTTTTAGTGGGCTGAGGAGATTTAAGAGAAATATGGGAACAACAATGTGACATACTGAAGATTGGATATCCAAGGACACCTTTTCTTTATATTTCAGGAGTTAAAATATATGTTTGAAGCTGTTCAGGATCTGCAAGGAAACGGGTGGTCAGCCAAACTTTCAAAACACAGCTGGTGTGGACATTACTTAAAAAAAGGGAGAGCACACAATTCACAGGCTGCCCAACTTACTGTTATTTGTCTATGAATGTTAAAGATTCATGTTGCACTTTTAAAAGTCTGGATTTTGGAAAATTGTTGTCTTGCCAGTTTGTAAAATATTTCAAATAATCTTTTTCAACTTTTTTACACTTTTATGTCAGTCAAAAGCTTTTAGCATGCCAAGTATATTTGAAAAAAAGAAATATGTGAAGACTGGATATAAACACACTGTCTTTATTTCCAGAATTAAAATAGATATCTGAAGCTGTTCAGAAAATCATTTTGTATCTGCAAGGAAATGAGTGGTCAAAACACAGCTGGTGTGGACATTACTTAAAAAAAAAAAAAAAGGGGAGAGCACACAATTCACAGGCTGACCTACTTACTGATCTGTATTTATGAATGCTAAAGTTTCATGTTGCACTTAAAAGCGGTAGCTAAGTCTGGATTTGGGAGAATTCTAGCCTCATCAGTTTATTAAAGATTTCATATTACATTTTTCAACTTTTTCACTGTTTCATCACGTCAGTCAAAAGCTTTTAGTGTGCCAAGCAGATTTAAAAGAAATATGTGAACAGCAATGTAAAAAACTGAAGACTGCATATATCTTGTTGCATCTTTTTTCCTCGTTCTGTGAACTGTAAGGAGCGATGACATATTGAGTAAAGTTGCACTTTAGTATTTTTTTTTTTTTTTTACTCATAAAAACACATGGTTTTCATTTTTTTTTTTTTTTTTTTGTATTAAGTTGTATCCACTTAGATCTATGTAAATGTGCTGTAAGAATGTTGACCTCCTTGGCAGGAGTACCATTAAGGGTATTGTTTTTTGTTTCATTATAACCTTAGTTAACCTCATTTTGTCTTTCATAAAGTAAGCACTACAAATTCATGTTTTTAGAAACTGTGTGCTGTTGTTTTATGTTTTATTAATGTAATTACTGAGTTTTGGTAAACCATTGTCAACATGTAAGACTAAACGGTCTTTACACAAATAAGAGTTTGATTGAAAGCAAATAAGCTGTGTTTTTATTCCAACTTTTGGCACCACACATAAGAAGTAAATAGTACATGGACAGTGCTTTTATCCAAAGCACTTTAATACGCGTCAGATTCAGCCATTCACACCAGGGCTGAACGATATGGACAAAATATTCATTCCAGATGTCTCCATATCGATACAATATAAATATGGGTTGGTGGAAAGCAAGCATTTTTCAGAAAATATAAACGTAACACAGAAGAACATTGAAAGTGCATTTTATTTGTGACTTCCAGAGCTGTACATCCAGGAAGAGCGCGGGATAAATCTACATTGTTTATATTTTTGCTTTTTCAATTTGAATATCTTGAATGTGTATATCCCAATATGACAATGATCCCGATGGGCTATTGAGAGGCCACCTCAGGTTCAGTGTCTTGCCCAAGGACACTTAGGCATGTAGTCTGGGGGAAGCTGGATTCGAATCCACCGACTCTCTGCTCTTCCACCTGAGCTACAGCCATCCGGAAGTTATTTTCCTTTTGTTTTGTTGAATGAACTTGAAGAAATCATGGAAATCATTTCCACCTAATTAATTAATTTATTTTCAACATTTAAGCATTTTAGTTTTTTAAACCAGATATCCTTGATTTGGGTCAGCCAAATATATCAGGGTTAATCAAACTTATTTACTATTTTTTAGTCTGATTCTATTGATTTAAGTTGTTGAAACTTGTTTCTGATGAGTTTAGATTGTATAACATCTGAAGTTAATTTTACCCATGCAAATTAAGTTGACTTAACCTAAAGTATTTGTTTAAATCAAAACTAATACTTAAAAGTTGAACATACACATTTAAAATGGGTTAAACTAGAAAGAAAGATTAAGTAGAACAAACGCAAAATAATCAAGTTGACCCAAATTAAGTATATCGGATTGAATAAACTAATTGTTTAATTTTGAAAAAGAGTAATTTAATTGTGTGGAAATGATTTCCATGATTTTTTTAAGTTCATTCAACAAATTATTTTTTTGAGTGCAGGAAGACGTGGAGCTTCTCCAGACCTTCCAGAGTGTCCTTCAACACTTCAGCAGCTCCTTCTCCAGCTCTGCACGCTTGCTGTCTGCAGACATCTGAGTGAATCTGCTCTTCATAAACTCCAGGAAGGCCTTACCTTTATTCTCTGCCTGCTTAATATGGCTGAACTCTGCTCCATTTAGTCAGCTCTGTCTTTAACTCTGTTCCCTCCCTTCCTTCCACTTAGGATCCTTTTCACACAATTCTCTTCTTCTGCTCATGTCACTGAAGGAATCTGAGGCCAAGCTGCACAAGGTTTTCTTTACTTTCTGTCTGGAGGACAAAAATAAATCCTGTCAGTCTTTTTTTCTGCTGTAAAAATCTTTGTGTGAAGAAAAGGAAAAGAAATGAACACTGGGAGAATTGCTCCCAGCAGATTTCACCGGTAAAGATGTGGAACATGCAAACATGGGAAAGACTAATTCTCCCCTTTCTGCTCATATCAGACGTCTGCTTATCACATGATTTCAGTTTGAAGTTTGTTTCCATTTAAAATGAGTTTCCAGCAACAAGCTGCTGTTTCAGGGGTGAACTAGAAGTGTTTTCATTTGTTCTCTGAAGGTCTTTGTCTTCAGAATATAGAAGCCTAGACTGGCCCAACCTGCAGCAGCTACATCTCCACATCTGGAGGAAAAGATTGACTTTTCTTCTCATTCTGGCTTTTATCTCAATAGATCAAAGTCAGGAAGCAGATAACAGGATAAAGGAGCTTATCTAGTAAAAAGCAGCTTAATGTGGAGAAACCAGCATCAGAAGGAATATTTGGAATCAAGCCGCTCTCGTACAACTAAACAGCGTAAAAATCTCTGTGGAAAAAGTCTTTGTTCCAATGAAATTCTTGCTGCAGAGAACAGTTTCTTTCTGTGTTGCACTAATGTGAAGGTTCCCAGTTTCCACTGCAGCCAGTAGAAGCTAAATAAAGCCTAGAAGCTAATAATGGATGAAGTGGTAAAAACACAGGAGCGTTCCTGTTTCCATCTGATGTTTTCATCTTAAATCAGCTGCTGCAGCTGTAAAATGTCTACAAATATACATCTGCTATATCAGCTCTGATGTCTGATGATGCTGCAAACACTTCACTTCTCTGCTCATCACTAAATAGATAATAGATAAAAGTAGAGACTCAATATCCAGCACAGAAGAAGTAAACCTTCTTCTTTACAACAACACTGTTAAAGTTTAGATTCTTTTAAAAACGATCCTCACTGATCATTTAATACATGGCAGCATTCATTTAATGTTTCTATTAATTATTAATCACCTTTAAGAATTTGGTGAAGTTGTTTCTAGAAAGAAAGGTCATGTGATTAGTTAGAAAAACAAGTTCAGATATAAAACTTGTTTAAATCAGGGATTTGTTCTTGATATTTTTCCTTTTTTTCTATTTTTCCCTCTTTAATGAACCATACAACTATTGTATGTAAATGTTTGTATATTCTGTAAAACATCCTGTAATACATGGAAACGCTCACTATTCCATTTTTACACACATGGAAACATGACTCAGCAATATTTTTACCAGGTAAATAAGACGTTTAGAAAGAAGTTTCCACTGCTAGGTCTGCCAGAAATCTGCTTTTTATTCCTGCACATGGATTCTATTGTTGGTATCAGGACGTCTTTACTAAATGAAAAGTCCAGGAAGCCGTTCTTTCCCAGTATCACTGATATTTCCATGTTAGCTTTGTGTGGATAAACCCTGATGTGCTCGGCTGAATTGAGCTTTTCCATCATCTTGTTCCCACCGTCTGTTCCTGGAACTCAGAGCTCTCAGGATGTGGTCGTCACATCTTAGCAGCGAGTTTCTTCCTTTGAATGTATGAAGACTGAAGAGACTCATGAAGGTTTGAGACCTTCCACTGTGAAGATTATAGCTGCAACATGCTGAATGACAGCAGGTGGAGGACCTTTTATTTGGAGCTAGAAACAATACTTTTGGTTGCCCATAGAAGAAAAACATCAACACACAGTCCTGTTAGCTCAGATGTGTGAATGGAGGAAGTGGAGTCTTCATTGATGGTGATTTGTCTCCCTCTGCTGGTGGAAATGTGAACAGAAGGATGTCAGTTTAATGAACTGATGAAGTAAAGAATTATTAAAATAGAAATAATGGAGCTCTTCTTTCAGATTTTTACTGTTAGTGTTTTTCTTTCCAGTGAAAACCTTTGCTGGTGTCTTCTTATTGAAAGCAGCTGCTACATAAACTTTATGTTCTGATCCTACGTTGAAATATTTCATCCTTGTTGTGACTGAATCAGCTCTAGTGATGCGCGGGTCGGGTTTTTCTCCGACCCGCGGGTCCCGCTCTTTTAAAAAAATTGGACCGCACCAACCCGCCCCGCACCTCCGCTTCTATTTTTTTAACCCGACCCGCCCCGCCCCGCCCCGCCCCATTAAAACACATGTTATGATATTGACGAATGCTTTTATTTAGTCTGAGAAAGGTGCATATGGTCTCCTAAATTGGCACTGGAAACTGGCAACACAAAATGTATTTTCATTTGAACGTTAAGCCTATAAACATAAATAGGCAAATAAATAAAGTGTTTTAAAGCGTTTAAGTGTTATAAAGCACATAGCCAATGCTGCTGCTGGTGTCTGCACTGATTACCTTGTTGAACCTGTCCCAAACCTGTGATTTAGCCATTTGACCCTCTTTCTTCTTTTCAAGGACGTAAACTCCCGAACGAATGTTATTCAACACTTCTTCTTCCATCTTTTGTTGCTTGTCTGCTTGGCGCTTTCTGCACCTGCGTAGCCTACTACGCGCCTACGTGGACATTACGTTACAAAACGTGACCTGTGTTTAAATAACTGATAAATATTTTGTCTTACATATTATAGTAACAAAATGTAGACACTGATTAAGGTCTTTATTTTCAGTTTGACAAAAAATAAAATTAATAGATAGAACTAGATATTTCAGAATAGTAAACCACACCAACCCGCCCCGCAGTGAAGCGAAAATTCTTTGACCCGCCCCAACCCGAACCGCGGGACCCGCGGGTTAGGAGGCGGCCCGCGCATCACTGATCAGCTCATCTTTCGTTTAATAAAAGTAAACTTCCAGGTGTTTGAGTCCAGCAGTTTGGCTGCAGGACTCGTTTCCAGTTTTATTGTGTCCTGCAGCAGCAGATGGACTTCCACCCATACTGGTTATTTCCTTGTAGAAACGTGTTGTTGAAACAAACTCTTTAAAAAAATTAACTCATTTCAATGAACTCATTTAAGGACAAAGATGACAAACAATTAAAACTAAAGTTTAAGAACTGTTTCTGAATTCCAGCCAAGAGACTAGAACCAGAACTAAAGGTTTTCAGAGTTTCAGATTCAGGTCCAGGATCAGGTTTCTGTCTCTTTGTGTGGAAACCTCCTGCAGTTTTGAGCAGTTCCAACTGCAACAGCACCAACTGCAACAGCACCGACGGTCATGTGTCGTATTTTTTAACGGGGTCAGTAAACGCGTCTCTGAGTTTTCTTTCACTTCCTCTCAGGTCGTCGTGGCGCAGCAGAATTTCTCAAGTGTATCCGTCTGCGGCCTGCAAGAAAGAGGCGTGGCGTATAGTAGGCGTGTCGAGCAGTGACGTCACTAATCGACACGCCCACTACATGGCGTATAGTAGGCGTGTCGAGCAGTGACGTCACTAATCGACACGCCTACTACATGACACGACGACGGTTCTTAAAGGGATATGAGCCCAATTAACTACTAATACAGTTTGAACGTTATTATAGCTGCTCAAAATTCATATTTGCCCTAATGAATCTATTCAAAAACGTACGACCAGTGCATGCTGACCACGTACGGACCAGTGGGAGCGCGCACGGACCATCTGAGCTCCACAGTGTGTTTCACTGGTCGCCCTGCTGCAGGACTTAATTAATATTAAAGTCGCAAATTATCCTACAAAAGCTGGCATTACTTCATACTCAGAAAAATGTATTTTCCATTAATCAATAGGGATCAATAAGGAAAGTTTTCTTTGACTCTCAGGAAAAAACAATCAGGACAATAACTAATGAGCTAAACAATAATAAATAGATAAGGTCAGCAGTTGTGTGTAAGAGCATAATTTGCAGATTTATTTGAAAAGGGGGGCCTATGTTGTAATATTATGAATGTGAAAGTAGTAAATTAAAAAAGTAAAAGAATGTCTAATGGCAGTAATTTTATTAATCCTTAATGGCTCCCATGCTTTCTCTCTTGACATCAACAGGCTCGTCGGCAGCATCAGCTAAACCTGGGCTCTGGAAAGCTGTGGGCCTCTCCAGTGGAGCTCAGTTGCTGGTTCTCTCTCTAACCTGTAACACCTCTTGGTCTTTATTTGGAATTCTGATGTGAGCATCTCCTTCCAAGGTCTTGGCCTTTTTGTGACAAGCATCAATTCATTTCTAATGCTTATGAACTGTAAAATGTGTTTGTAGTGAAGCAGGAGATCTTATAACATTAATTTGTAATCTGTTACTTTATGTACATGTTTTTTTTTTATGTATTCATGTGAATGGCTCTGTGAAATGTAGAAAGAATATGGTCTAACAAAACAAAATATATAATAAAATATTGATTTCTTTATCTTTTGCATGTTTGTCCCACTAAAATGTTTCAGATCACCATAAAACTGTAAACATTAGACAAAGACAATATAAGTAAACACAAAATGCAGTTTTTAAATGAAGGTCTTTGTTATTGACAAATTCTCAACAAGAAATCACTAAAATAGAACCTGCCTGACAATGTAAAGTAATAGTGGGAGAGGCCCGCCGACCAAAATGACCCAAAAAGCACAACTAAAACTCATCCGAGAGGTCACAAAAGCCCCCAGAACAACACCCAAAGACCTGCAGAACTCACTGGACTCAGTTAAGGTCAATGTTCATGACTTTACAATAAGATAGGCACTGGTGGTGTGAGTGGCAAAGGAGGCAGCTGAGGTGGCATGAGTGGCACGGGTAGCATCGAAGAAAGGTGAGGCACTGGCGGCATGACTGGCTGAGGAGGCTCCATGGTCACTGGTGGCATGAGTGGCAGAGGAGGCAGCTGAGACTATGACTGCAGGGACGGAGGAGGCTGCAGTATTGATGGAGGAGAGAGAGAAACAAGCATATACTGTATTTAAACTGAAAATTGTGAGAAATGAAGGTGCATGTATGTTAAAATATAAAAAATATCTAAACAAAGGAATACCTAAGGTTACCACATTGCTGCAGGTGTTAAGATGCCTTATGAAGAAGTCCTGTGTGGTGACTGTGCGGCCACAATACAAGCAGTGGTGGTGTGGCGTTTTAACACAGCCACGCAGGCACCTGAATATTTTATAACCTGCAAACAAATACAAATTGCATTTAAAAACCATTTGTGCATGAAATTCTTATACAGTATATGTTCACTAATACAACATATATGCCACCATTGGTATAAAGTACATATTTACAACACTGCAAACACATGCATGGAACTCTCTGGATTTGAAATTTAAACATACCTCCATGATGGACAGCTGCCCTTTCATGAGTTTGCACATGTGCAAAAATATTTGCATATTCACCATGTTTTTGACAAACTGCACATTGGTATTTTTCATTTTCACAAATCACTGGAGGTTTACCCCCAATGACAATAGTAGGGTGGAGCTGAAAGCAAACATAAACATAAATTTGAGCACACAACTCCATCAAAAACACAAAGGTCATGTAACCTCAGGATCCATTAACTATGGTCAAATCATTTCTGTTACTCCGACCAAAAAACATGTTGATGGCACACTCTCAGAAGAAACCCATACAAATTGCTTTCTCTGCACTTCTTTGTACATGTTGTTTAGTAAGCAGAGTCTGAGGCCAGTTCATTTGTTCAGGGTAATGTGCATTTATTGATTGAGAAACAGTAACTTTTATGGCTATAGCAAGTAGTGTTTGACTGTACAAACAACTTTAGCAAAACTAATGGTAAATCAGAAATGCCTGCGGACAAGCTGTCAATTAACTGATATGGCCAGTTCATGTCACCATCTAGGTGATAGTAATAATAATCAAATTTACCGGTATAATGCTATAAATTATTCCCTTTTAAGTAGAATAAAACGAATATGATGTAACGTTATGTTGCTTATCAATATGGCTAATAACGTTCACTCCCTCTGAAACTTTTGAAACTCGTTCTCGTTCTCTTTATCCACTTATATTTTATAATGTAGATAAATATTACTTGCTACGACAATATAAATATAATACACTGACACTTACAGTCTGCATACGGTCCTTCATTCTTCTTATTTTTTTCTTGTTTTTTGGCGGGTGCCGGAACCAACGTTCAAGGTTAGTTAACTTCCTGTTTATTTTTTTTTTGTAGCTTTGGCGCATTTTACATCTCGCGTGGTTTAACGTGATTTCCCTCTATTTAGTGGGCGTGTCGAGTAGTGATGTCACTAAACGACACGCCCACTATTCGACACGCCTCTCTCTTGCAAGCCGCAGACAGACCCTACTCGAATTTCTCCGTGAATCCTCCATCTTAAGGTAAAACTGAAGCTATTTTTTACGGTTTAATTTATCAGACTGAGGGTCCAGAACAATCCAGAACCAGGACGGAGGAGAAGTGGTCCAACAGAACCACTGAGGAGGACATGAGGGAACAAAGACCAGAACTATCTGAGACCAGGAAGCTGTGAACGAGGAGACTCGAAGCAGATGTAAAAAAACAATATATAAAACTTATTAAGAGCAGCAAAGTTACCGGAAATCAGCAACTATACGTGTGAAACATGGAAAGAAAGACATGTCAACATATTTCTTTAATGTTTGATTATAAGTGTTTATTTTAAAGTGGACATGTCATGCTTTTAAATCCTTCCTTTTCACATGTAGATCATTAAGTAGTGGTCTAGACAAAGTAGAACCGCAATGCTTTGGTCTGAATACCTGGTTATTCTAGCTAGGCCTGTCACGATAACAAATTTAGCTGTACGATAAATTTTCTCAGAAATTATCGCGATAAACGATAATATTGCGCAGAGCGCTAATGTGTCATTTTGAGACCATTCTCAACTAATATAGTGACATATGCCGTAATAATGCAAGTACACATTTTCAAAGGTCAATAAACTAAATAAATAAAAGCGCCTTTTTCACTGTTGCATCTTCAAATAAACTCCAGACAAGTAGACAAGCATGCCGGTTTTAATGACGAACCAAACTTCAGCACTTTACATCGAACAAAAACCCGTGTTCTTCTTCTGCTCTTCAAAATCTACTGCTTGTGAAACAAAGTCATTCTGCCCTCTGTTGGCCTTATAAGTAACTACAACCCAGCAGTTAGCTGGGATACCACACTCACATACGCCGGGACACCGGCCCAAAAGTTATGCGGCCCACTGGGAATCCTCCCAAACCTCTCGATTAGCCGGCATTGCTCTTAATGTGTATTTTGTCATATACGGTAGTATATAGGCTGATTCTATTTGCGTAATGTGCCTGCGGATTACAGGGGTTATTACGGTAGACCAGGAAGTGGGGGCTTTGTACTGACGTCGTAAGCTAGAATGTGTGTGTTCTGCTTACATGTGGGAAGCAGCGAAACAATAAAAGAGGAGATGCTTGCATCTATTATTTACATATTTCAGCATGAGAATCGGAGGTTTAGCGCGAGAGCGTGAGAAGCCACTTAAATACGCAAGTCTCACGGCCATTGCGTGTTGGCAGCCGTGCAAAACAAATGCGGCTTACCGGCTCGTGCTGCAACATGCTGCAGTCAAGTGTGACACTAGAGAGATCACTCCGCAAGAAACCAGAGCGTTTAGTCGAAATACTCCATAATGAAACCTATTGTCATACACAGTCTATGGTAAAGGGGGGACGAAAAAAAATTATCGCGGCCGGCAAACTTATCGTGCTCTTATTTTCTTATCGTTCAATTAATTGACTTATTGCTTATCGCGACAGGCCTAATTCTAGCTCCACACACCCCTTGTTAACCCTGTCCTGAGGCGCGTCTTTAGAGGGCCTTGTTTTGGTCTCATGAGGACAAGGCCTGAATGTGAGTGAAGCATTTCATGTCCCGCCTCCCTCGCAGAGACTTCCAGGGTAGAATCTAAAACCTGCAGAACAGTAGCTCACAAGGACCGGAGTGGGAGATCCCTGCTCTAAACAAACCCCGCTGCTGGACTCTACTACGGAACAGACAGCAGTGATCGGATTACTGAGGGTGAAAACTACATAAACATATTATTGCTGCACATACACGTTTGTTAGTGAATGAGTTATTATGTTAATGTTGATTTAAGTGATGATCAAGTCATGTTTGACAATAGATTAAATAAGTGTAACCAGCACAATAATTTCATACATTTTTGGAGGGAAATATTAATCTTAACCAACAAGCTACGATTTGGCCTCCAGAGAAAAATGGACTTTTTAAAGATGGTTAGAACTTGTATATAAACAAAAAAGACTGTTACCCAGGCCCACAACAAATGACAGGGCTTCAAGTGTTCCGGCACCGTGCCGGATCTCCGGCTTTTCACTATGATTCAGGGGGAGGAAAAAACAAACAAACAAACAAACAAAAAACTTAACTATGGGTTATAGTGGTTGAGACTGAATTGTAGAAAATGAAATGAATTGAACAATGAACAATGTTAAAGTCGGAGATTACAAGTATTTATCTTCGAAAATAAGCAGAACTCGCTGCTGCATGTTTTCAGTGTTCAGCAAATAGTGACAATAGCCTATACCACACTTCGTTTTCTCCGCCGAGTTAACCTGTAGCGTTATTTCCGAGTGATCTTGAACGCAGCATCCAAGCCGATGCTTGTTTGAGACTGAAATCAGATTTTTCAAGAAATGGAGAGTAAATTCATGAAGCCAGGGAAAGACGTCCTAATTGACAACGGCCTTCGAACCAAATGGCGCTGGGCATGGATAGAAGGGGTGGAGACGGCAAGCTTTTTGGGAGCTGGTGCCAGAAACGAAGAGAGCCGGGTAGGCCTACCTGTTTGTGTTGTGCTCGAAGACGCTGGTGTATGCAACTAGTGGCAAAAAAGTTCTATGACGCCACGAAGGAGACCCCGGCAGCAGTTCGCGCTCTCCAACATACAAGTCGTTTGTCAGGTGTTGTGTCCTAAAGTGAATGTTTGCCAAAAATTGATTATACGGCCGCGGGAGCGCGCGCTGCCTGTTAGCATCGTTTCGCTCAGCTTCTCTCTGTATCTGCGGCTCTTCCTCTCGGTGTAAAACCGACATAGTACGCGAATGCAAGTGACAATATGTCTAAATTAACAAAGAAAGTATGATTTTGCAAGTGCTTTAACGGATTTGTTAACACTGCAGATGAAGACGTGCTGTAATCAGAAACGATATCCAGGCATGTTATACTTAAGTACTTAAAAGTACTTTGAAAAATCATATACTACATAAATATAGGACAGAAGCATTTTGATGTATGTATGCCTGAGTGCTAGTATGTGTATGTATATGTACGTGCATGCCTATGCATGTATGTATCTGTGTATATTTATAAATATATACATGTATGTGTATATACATGTGTATATGAGTATGTATATATAAGTATATGTGTGTATGTGTGTGAATATATGTATGTTATAAACATAATTGTAGAGTATGAATCTGCTGAATGGCGGCTATTATGTAACATATATGAGTAATTCCATTAAGGACTGATAGGTAACTGATAAATTATTTATTGGTGTATTGTGTTTTACAAAGGGGCAGGCATTATAAGTTTTCTTCTTCCTGCTCCTTTTCAAGCATGGTTGTGCCTTAAGATGTGTTTTTGATTTGTTTTCGTAAAATTCTGTGTTGCTTGTGCATAGCCATGTGAGAAATAAATAACTAACTAACTAAATGTTGCTGCTTCACTGTTTAGGTGTCAAGCAATAAGGAAGTAGATGCCATTCATCTGTAAAACATGTCTCACCTGAACAAACTGGAGCCATTTCAAGCAACATTTTTTGTTTTATTGACAATTAAAGGGCCCATGAACAGCTATTGATATGTTAAAACGATTATTCTGAGACCAAATTCCACCTTAAAAGAATAAGAGGTGGTGTAAGGTACTACTCGGCCAGTAGTGTGCACAGTTTAACTCTTGATTGTTATCAGACCACTTTAATGTAGATTCTGCATTTTATTAACAAGAAATACTCTAATAAATAAAATAAGTCATGAACATCAGTGGAAATTAAACTTTGTAAATCAACACACAAATCATATCCTTACTGGACTTTACATAGGCCTACGTTATAAACTAACATGAGACAAACGTATGACAACTAAACAGTGAAGCAGCAACATGCCTGGATATCGTTTCTGATTACAGCACGTCTTCATCTGCAGTGTAAATAAATCCGTTAAAGCACTTGCAAAATCCTACTTTCTTTGTTAATTTAGACATATTGTCACTTGACTTGTAGTTTAGTGTATTAAATTGTATTTATTTGTTTTGTATTTCCTATAACCTAATTTGATATTGTTTTGTACAAAAACAATGGAAATGTTGTAATTTAAAATTGTTACCTAAAGTTCACTGTTGCTCTGTAACTTTTTTTTTTTTTGTATAAATGGCCCTTAACTAAATTAAATTACTGTTAAATTAATAATTTAAAATAATTACCCTGACTGAGTTTTACATGTCCTGTTAACATTATTACCTTTACTTTCTAAAATTCACATTAAACTGTAGGTCATCTAATGCTCTGCCAAGCACAGTGGCAAAAAGTTGTTTGCCTATAGTGTGTTTGCATCCGATCCACTACACCTCCTCTCCCCGGAAAAAAGCTCAAGCTCAGGATTTTTTTTTACTTTAAGCCCTGCAAATGATATCTGTAATCTATTTCACCAGATGCCATTCTACACCATTATCTTTGACATTCAGTCCATTTTAATTGTGAAATTTATGGTCACATGAAAATACCTTCTGTCTTCCCTTCAAAAGAGATGAAGCACCTGCATCCATGGCTGCCACTGGTTTGAGTTTGGGGATAAAAAAATCTAAGAAAAAAGTCAGTCTTTCCACCAGTAAGCTTGCCAAACTGTGTCCAGCTTTCATAGAGGAGAAAACACACAATACACACAAAAAACATTATTAGAATAAAGAAATATAAATAACTTACCACGAGTTGTTCTGTAGCGCTAGTTTTACTCAAATCCTTCACCTTGTCCTGCCACACGGACACTCAGCGATGGGAAAGTGGAGATTCTGCTTTTTGCTGCAGCCAGTTTCTCTGCACTCACAGGGTAACTGAACAAAGAAAGAAGCACCAGTTATTCCTACAGTCATACAAGCTGCATGTCCTGCTTCTGTAAACTAACATTACTGCAGCATGTAGAATATTCATTACAAACGTGAAACAAAGCAAGGTGAACAGCTGTCCTTACAAGCCACATCTTTCTACCAAATCTCCCACACACGTCTTCACAAGCAGCTTCCTGGATTGACCGACAGGATTTCTCATAGTCTTGAGAATTTGTGGGGCTTTCCTCATCACACGTGATCGTAAGGGTTGAACAATGTTTTTTTTTAATGATTTTTTCTACTTAACCTTCATGCTTAAATAAAGAATCCTCCTTATTCTCCACAATAACATAAATAAACAATGTCTGTGTAATGATATTAAATTAAAAAGTTTGGCGCGCCGGTGCAACCAGTGCTAAAAGTAAATCTGGAGACTATTAATTTAAACCTGGTTTCCAGCTCTCTCTGTAAACCTGGTCTGAACTACCTCCCCGTCTCCTAAGAGGCCCCTCCTGATCCCAGTCTTTCCTTTTATGGAACTGACCACATAGTGGCCCATCAAAGTAAAGTTGCACCACCAGGCTGCACGGTGGTTTAGTGGTTAGTAGTGGTTAGCACCGCAGTCTAACAGCAAGAAGGTTGCTAGTTCAAGCCTCGGATTCTCTGTGTTGGCCCTGCAATGGACTGGTGACCTCTCCAGGATGTACCTACCTTTCCGCTGATAACATGCTGGGAAAGGCTCCAGCTTCCCTGCAACCCGTGATGGGCTGAATGGTTCAGGGAGAATAAAAAGGCTTTTTATGCACAACGCAGAAGACGAACAATTTCATCATATGTCACCGCCTTCATATTTTCATGGGTAATAAGTCAGTTCATCCACAAGTGGGCAGCACCGAATTTGGAGTTCACGTCCATGTTTTGAACCCGGTTGGTGGCAGTAATAAAGTTACCGTCGCTATAAAGTTGTTTCCAACCATCCAACACGCCCTAAACACTCGCATATAGTCTTTCTTCAGAAGCTTGCATAATTTCTACAATTATCATCGTCTTCTTTCTTTTTCTACTTTTTGTTCCCTTCCTGTTCCTCTTCTTCTGTGGTTTGTATTTTCCCTGGTCACATGTCAGCTATTCTGCTCAGCTCCGCCCCTGCAATTTCCGGTGGTGTTCCCCCATCTTCTGTGTCAAGCGACAGATACCTAAGCTCCCAGAAAATGGACTAAATTACAAGCGTAACCGACGCAGAAGATGGATGAAACTGTCCGTCAGTCTACGTATCCGTCTTCTGTGTCGAGTATAAATGGGCCTTTAGAAAGGAGTCGGTTCTTCTTGTTCACCACAAAGAATCGATTCTCAGAGCCGGATCGTTCATGGACGACACATCACCAACATCAGAGAAAATACATTTTAGAGCACATATGTCAAACTGGTCCAGCAAAGGGCCGTGTGGCTGCAGGTTTTTGTTCCAACCAAGCAGCAGCACACCAGATTTGACTGATTCAATCAACTGATCTCAGTCTTCAGACAGCTGATTGGTCAAACTGTGTGCTCTTGGCTGGCTGGAACAAAAACCTGCAGCCACACGGCCCTTTGCTGGACCAGTTTGACATGCCTGTTTTAGAGGATTTAAAGATGATATTCAGGATGTGAGTAACACAGGGGTCTTTGGAGAGACCTCATCTGGAGCGTGCACGCACTATACGTGCACTTTAGGTTCATGAGGTTTGGTCAGAAAATGTTTTTCTAGAAACATCCTGCTACTGTCTGCAGCTACACAAGTAGAATCCTCTCATGTAGGGACGGAAAGTTGTTCTAACATCCACCTAAAGCAAAGAAGTGATTCACAGCAACAAACAAACAAAGCTGCTGTCCATCACACTGAGAGATGATCTGATGTATGATCAGAAATAAACACACAGCACCGACCAATGAACGCTTTTCATCAGGAACCTTTATGGAAAATTTACTGTTATTTTAACTTTGAGGGCTTATGAAAATGAATGAATGAAATGAAAAATACTTTATTAATCCCAAAGGGAAATTCAATATTGTAGTAGTAGTAATTTTTTATTTATTTTTTTTTAAAAAAACAATCACATTAATTAATTAAGGGCTTTGTTCTTCAGCCTGATAGCTGCTGGAAGGAAGGATCTTCTGTATCTCTCTGTCTTGCATCGGACTTGAACAAGCCTCCCACTGAACACACTCTGTTGTTTCGTCACGGCGTTGTGTAGAGGGTGTGAAGGATCTTCCATTATCTTCGTCAGCTTGTACAGAATTCTTTTTTTGATGATCAACTCCAGCGGCTCCAGAGTTACTCCAAGCACAGAACCGGCTTTCTTGATCAGTTTGTTAATTCTTTTCAAGTCTCTGGTTCTGATGCCGCTGCCCCAGCAGATTGCTGCAAAGCTGATTGCACTTTCAACAACAGACCTGTAGAACATTTGCAACATTTTGGTGCAGACGTTAAAAGATCTCAGCTTCCTTAAGAAGTAGAGTCTGCTCTGACCTTTCTTGTAAATGTACTCAGTGTTGCTTTTCCACTCAACTCTGTTGTCCAGGTGAACTCCAAGGTACTTGTATTCCTCCACCACCTCCACCTCCTCTCCCATGATGGAAACACATCTATGTGTGTTCTTGTTCCTCCTGAAGTCAACAATCATCTCCTTTGTTTTCTTGGTATTCAAGATGAGATGATTGTCACCGCACCATTTCACAAACTGACCGACCAGTTCTCTGTACTCTGCTTCTTGTCCATCACTGATACACCCAACAACTGCTGAGTCATCAGAGTATTTCTGCAGATGACAGAACTCAGAGTTGTACTGGAAGTCTGAGGTGTACAGCGTGAATAGAAATGGTGAAAGTACAGTCCCTTGTGGTGTTCCAGTGCAGCTGACCACCATCTCAGACACACAACCTTTCAGTCTCACAAACTGTGGTCTGTTTGTGAGGTAGTCGTAAATCCAGGTGGTTGTGGAGGGATCCACCTGGAATTTCTGCAGCTTCTCACACAGCAGAGCAGGCTGAATCGTATTAAAAGCACTTGAGAAATCAAAGAACATGACCCTCAAAGTGCTGCCTGACTGGTCCAGATGAGAGTGGGCTCTCTGAAGCAGGTATATGATGGCATCTTCAACCCCAAGCCCATTACGGTATGCAAACTGTAATGGGTCCTGAAAGGTGTTCACCTGCTTGCTGAGGTGAGCCAGTAAGAGTCTCTCCAGGACTTTCATGACGTGAGATGTCAGGGCGACTGGTCTGTAGTCTTTTGGTTCAGCTGGTTGTGGTTTTTTAGGCACTGGAACAAGGCAGGATGTTTTCCACAGCACCGGGATTCTTCTCTGGCTCAGGCTGGTGTTGAACAGGTGCTGGAGAATCGGACATAGCTGTTTTGAGCAGGTCTTGAGAACTCTGGGACTGACACCATCTGGACCTGCAGCCTTGTTCTGGTTCAGTTTCACCAGTTGTTGCATGATTTGGTTACAGGAGACAGACAGAGTGGAGGTGGAGGCAGAGGAGGTTTCAGGAAGTCCTGATGTGGAGGGAGATGAGGTTGTGTCCAGGTCCTTGACTGAGCTGCAGGGTGACAGAGTGGAGGTGTGACAGGAAAGCTGTGGGCTCATGGAGGGTGTGTGGCTAGTTGGGGTTGAAGCAGGAGGTGAGTTAAACCTATTGAAGAACATGTTCAGTTCATTCGCTCTGTCCAGACCTCCATCGGTCTGATCCTCCTTTATCCCGAAGCCAGTGATCTTCTTCATTCCTGACCACACATCCCTCACATTGTTTTTCTGAAGCTTACTTTCCAACTTCTTCCTGTAGTCCTCCTTGCACTTCTTCATTTGTGTTTTAAGTTGTTTTTGTGTGGACTTCAATAACTCCCTGTCTCCATCCCTAAAAGCTTTCTTTTTGATGTTCAGCAGCTTTTTCAGGTCACTGGTGATCCAGGGTTTGTTATTGGGGAAGTTTATTATTATTTTAGGTTAATTATTTTAACATATTAACACCTGAATTTATTTAGTTTAATAAAAACCAAATAAATAAAATGAAATGAATCAGGCAAATAAAGTAGGATTAATAACAATTATATTAATAATGATAAATAATAGATTATATATAAATAAATACATTAAAAAGAACAAATAAAACTAAATAAATAAACTGATCAGATAAAAAGAAATAAAATATATAAAGACCAGAAGAGGTTTGATGCAACAGACAACAAGGGGTTAAAGCCCCTCAGTGTCCCAGGTGAGGTTTTCAGAGGTCTTCTGCTTTCCAGGGGAGCCGAGCTCCCCGTAGCTCCCCGTAATTTCAACCATGGAAATATTTGACTTTTTCCTGCTGAACTTCGTCACACCTGCAGTTTGATGCTGGAACCGCTGATTGAACCACATTCATCTGCTGTTTGACACTAAACCCTCATTTTATTTCTGTCTTTATTCCAGTTTCCAGGAGATTACCAGTAAAGCTTCTCTGTAGAACTGGTCTCCGCTCTGATCTGAACACTTTCACCTTCTTTGAGTCAAACTGCTGCAGGAAGATTTTCAGTGAAACAGCTGAAATGAAAATTGATCCTAAATGTGGAAAAAAGCTTCAGTGTGAGCAGCTGTGATGGAGCAGATAATCCACCTGTAGAGGTGAAGATGATGAAGATGAGGAGTGGCTGACAGGAAGCAGGTTAACGGATCAGAACCTACAGTGTGTGATTCTGCAGCTCCTTCAGTCAGACTTTCCATCCAAACTGGAATCACTTCATTTTTCCTTCTTTAACTTCATCCTTTAGTTTCTGTTTCTGACAGAAAATGTCAAACTTTTTTTCCTGCTTCCTGTTTTAAATCTTCATCTGATTTAGTTTCACTTTCTGTTCATGGTAATAAAAGGAGGAGAAATGTTTCCTCTTTTGAGGCTGGTCTGCAGCTCCATCCCTCCATCTGGTGTCCTGATAGAAGTCCAGCAGCTGAAGGCAGCTTCCTCTTCCTCACTGCTGTCTGACTGCATCCATCTGACTCTGATATGAAGCAGAAACTCAGAGCCAATCAGAGGAGGAGCAGCAGATGATGGAAAGGAGGATTTCAGTTGATGTTCAGATGAATGATGTGTGTTTCCTCTGCAGGTGAAGGTAGAAAGTGTGTGTGAGCTGATGTGAATCCAGCATCATGGATCAGGACAGAGAGGAGGGAGTCCCTCCCTCTGAAACCACTCAGAGGTGAGATGTCCATCTCTAACTGTCCATGACTCTTCTCCATGTCAGAGATCACAACTCACATCACCAAACATCTGGATTCACAGGAACCAGCCTGGACCTGGACCTGGACCTGGACATGGACATGGCCATGGACATGGATATGGACCTGAACCCAGACCTAAACGTAGGCGTAGACTTAGTTTTGGACCTGAACCTGGACCCAGCTGTGTCTCCATGAAGAGCGACTGGTCGATGGAGAAACCTCCTGATCTAAGATCAAACCAGCAGTGAGTATCAGAGTCCAGTGGAGGTTGGATCAGGTTTCAGATGAAAACCAGTTTCAGGTTCATCATTTCTGGACGTCTCTGCTGAGACGAATCTGCAGCATCATGATCGTCATGTGATAGATTTGATTTGTCTTCCAAACTAAATGCTGAACAATTTCAGAATTCAGCTATAAAATCATTAAACCATCTTTATTCACAGGAATCAACCTGGACCTGGACCTGGACCCAGTTGTTTGTCCTTTAAGAGCGACCGGTCGAAGGATGATCCTCCTGATTTTAAATCAGTGCCACAGAGGTGAGCTGTGTGAAATTGTTGCATCAGTTTAGTTTTATTCCATCTTGTGTTTCAACTTAATAATAATAATAATAATAATAATAATAATAATAATAATAACAATAATAATAATAATAATAATAATAATAATAATAATAATAATAACAATAATAATAATAATAATAATAATAATAATAAAGCATATCTTCAGTATTTAAGGTGAAATATCCAGATGAAGCTCTAATAATAAACATGTGAGTTTTATTAAATATTTCTTGTGAGCTGAGAATAATCAGGAGGATTCTGTCTCAGTGCAGAAAACATAGAATCTCCATAATTCAACTTTCTCATCTGTGGAACGTAGAAGCAGACGAGAGTTTTTCCTCCTCTGGAAAAAGGAAACAGATTCTGGACGTTTTCCAGAAGTTCAGGAGATTCTCTGAACCTCAGTTACTAAGTGACCTGCAGTCAGTTTGGCTCCTCACAAACACACCAAACTTTTTCTTAGTGGAAAACTCCAACATCAAACACATTTATACTGGGAGCTGCCCAGTCTAACCAGTCTCATCCAAGCACACACTGGCTGTGGCTGCCTTGCTCCAGGGCACCTCAGCACAGAGCTTCATGAAGGTGGTGGTGAGAGCTTCCTAAAAGCTGAAAGCAGCTTCTCCATGTGACAGAATGTGATGTGGTTCTTCCTGATTCCTCCACAGAGTGGACCAGCAGAGCTCAGAGCTTCCCAGTGGTCAGTCTGCCCAGCAGCATCAAACACAGCTGGACTCCATATTTATGGTCTGTACATGTACAACAACTACTTTTCCATCTCTTCTGTCCACATCATCTCCATGCTGACCTTTGTAGACCAGTGGATTGTCAGTGTGTCCAACATGGATCTGATGTTTGGCTCCATGATTTCAGTCTGATTGTGTCCTTCATATCGTTTCTCTTCCAGCTGCTGGAGGACAACATGATCACTTTCATGAAGAAGGAGCTGAAGAAGTTCCAGAAGCTTCTGAGTCCAGATTACCCAGAATGCTCAGTGTTGGAGGGTGAGGATGAGGAGCAGAGGAAGAGCAGCAGAGAGGCGTTAGTGAAGATCACAGTGGACTTCCTGAGGAGGATGAAGCAGGAGGAGCTGGCTGAGCGTCTGCAGAGCAGTAAGAGGATTTCTCTAAAGATTGAAGCTGCTGGATAAATGACACATTTACTGATGTCTTAACACATGAACATCACATATTCACATCCTCATTCCTCAGAGGCTTCAAATCTTTACTGACTCTTCTTATTTCTTCTTGTCTTTCAGAGTATTTTGCTCCAGTTTGTCAACGTAAACTAAAATGTGGTCTGAAGAAGAAGTTCCAGTGTGTGTTTGAGGGGATTGCTAAAGCAGGAAACCCAACCCTTCTGAACCAGATCTACACAGAGCTCTACATCACAGAGGGAGGGACTGCAGAGGTCAATGATGAACATGAGGTCAGACAGATTGAAACAGCATCCAGGAAACCAGACAGACCAGAAACAACCATCAGACAAGAAGACATCTTTAAACTCCCACCTGGAAGAGATGAACCAATCAGAACAGTGATGACAAAGGGAGTGGCTGGCATTGGGAAAACTGTCTTAACACAGAAGTTCACTCTGGACTGGGCTGAAGACAAAGCCCACCAGGACATCCAGTTGACATTTCCACTGACTTTCAGAGAGCTGAATGTGCTGAAAGAGAAAAAGTTCAGCTTGGTGGAACTTGTTCATCACTTCTTTACTGAAACCAAAGAAGCAGGAATCTGCAGCTTTGAAGAGTTCCAGGTTGTCTTCATCTTGGACGGTCTGGATGAGAGTCGACTTCCTCTGGACTTCCACAACAATGAGACCCTGACTGATGTTACAGAGTCCACCTCAGTGGATGTGCTGCTGACTAACCTCATCAGGGGGAAACTGCTTCCCTCTGCTCGCCTCTGGATAACCACACGACCTGCAGCAGCCAATCAGATCCCTCCTGACTGTGTTGGCATGGTGACAGAGGTCAGAGGGTTCACTGACCCACAGAAGGAGGAGTACTTCAGGAAGAGGTTCAGAGATGAGGAGCAGGCCAGCAGGATCATCTCCCACATGAAGACATCACGAAGCCTCCACATCATGTGCCACATCCCAGTCTTCTGCTGGATCACTGCTACAGTTCTGGAGGATGTGCTGGAAACCAGAGAGGGAGGAGAGCTGCCCAAGACCCTGACTGAGATGTACATCCACTTCCTGGTGGTCCAGACCAAAGTCAAGAAGGTCAAGTATGATGGAGGAGCTGAGACAGATCCACACTGGAGTCCAGAGAGCAGGAAGATGATTGAGTCTCTGGGAAAACTGGCTTTTGATCAGCTGCAGAAAGGAAACCTGATCTTCTATGAATCAGACCTGACAGAGTGTGGCATCGATATCACAGCAGCCTCAGTTTACTCAGGAGTGTTCACACAGATCTTTAAAGAGGAGAGAGGACTGTACCAGGAGAAGGTGTTCAGCTTCGTCCATCTGAGTGTTCAGGAGTTTCTGGCTGCTCTTCATGTCCGTCTGACCTTCATCAAGTCTGGAATCAACCTGATGGAAGATAAACAAACAGTTTCTGTTTATTTAAATGACCCAGACCTACATCTCCATCAGAGAGCTGTGGACGAGGCCTTAAAAAGTTCAAATGGACACCTGGACTTGTTCCTCCGCTTCCTCCTGGGTCTTTCACTGCAGACCAATCAGAGTCTCCTACGAGGCCTGATGACACAGACAGGAAGTAGCTCACAGACCAATCAGGAAACAGTTCACTACATCAAGGAGAAGATCAGTAGAAATGTGTCTGCAGAGAGAAGCATCAATCTGTTCCACTGTCTGAATGAACTGAATGATGGTTCTTTAGAGGAGGAGATCCATCAGTTCCTGAGATCAGGACGTCTCTCCACAGATAAACTGTCTCCTGCTCAGTGGTCAGCTCTGGTCTTCATCTTACTGTCATCAGAAGAAGATCTGGAGGTGTTTGACCTGCAGAAATACTCTCCTTCAGAGGAGGTTCTTCTGAGGCTGCTGCCAGTGGTCAAAGCCTCCAGCAAAGCTCTGTAAGTACATATATAGCAGGATGTGGAGAAATATACTGCTGCTGGTATAAAGGTACATCATGGGACAGATTATTACTTGTCTTATTATTTCCTCTTCAGACTGAGCAGCTGTTCCCTCTCAGATGAAGGATGTTCAGCTCTGTCCTCAGCTCTCAGCTCTCCGTCCTCCAGACTGAAGGACCTGGACCTGAGAATCCAGGACTCAGGACTGAAGGAGCTGTGTGATGGACTGGAAAACTGGAAACTGGAAACTCTCAGGTCAGGTTTCTCTGCTGCTCTAACATGTTTTTTCTCTGTTTCAGCTTCAAACATCTCTGTGATGGAATAATCTGCAATGTTTTCTAAACTACTTTGAAATATTGTGAATGAAATATGTCCAGAGTAACGCATCTTTTAAAATGAAGGAACGTGTGTTTTATTTAGGACTTAAAGGTATAAATGAGCCTCTGGTTAAATAAAGATGCTCTACTTTGTCTCTCACGTGCAGTTAATATCAGTAATGTTAAATCATCCCATTTTTAATTAATTTAATTGATTGTTTATAGGTTGAAGGTTTGAGCGGCCTTTCATCAGCTCAATTACACCTATAGGAAAGACATTTCTTAAAGAAGTTACCTCTTTCTGTTTAACAGGAACTAAATTTTCTTTTAAAAAATTTCATATGTTTAAAGGCATACATTTCAAATATATCTTAATTCTTAATTAATTATTTTAATTATACCTCGATCAATCCAATTTTTCTTGTACAAACTTTTTTTTATAAATATTAATATCACTATTCAGCCTGATATTAATATCAGGCTGAATAGTGGCAGCAGGTGGCAGATGCTGTTAATACCGTTTCAGAAGGCCAGAGGCATCTGTTGGTCTGGCTGGATATCTCAGTTGGCAGGGCATCTGTCTGCTATGCAGGAGATCAAAGTTAAAAATTCCACAGGGATGAACAATAAGACCTTCCACCTGGGGCCTTAGGCAAAATGCTACAGGTCATGGTAAGTCGTTTTGGAGAAAAGAGTCTGCAAAAAGCGTAATGATGTCCATAATGTAGTTTTAGTGTATAAAATAAATATGTATGGATACATCTGAGATTGGTGCCATTTTATTTATTGTTAAATAATATTTCTTTATAGTTTCTGGGTTTTCCAACTGGGTCAGGGGGCTGCAATTGTGATTGGAGAGTGTGAGGCTAGAGACTCCACGCAGCACTGCAGCAGCCGTGTCCTCAGAGGAAGTCCTGCAGGTGCAGAGGGAAACAATCACCGCTATTAACAATGTTGCCAAGGAGTTGTCGGAAATAGCGACTGTCTAGACAGAAATTGGGCAATCGTTTACAAAGGATTGTGTAAGAATAAACCAATAAAAGGAAATCCACCTCTTGTTTGTTACATAAACATTGCATCACTTCTAGCCTTTAGTCAGCATGCCACTCTGCTGAGTCTTAGAATGAATGATTAATACTAAATTCGTGCATTGTCTTTTACTGACCAGAAACATGTTGGCAGCAGACCGTCTACCTCATCATTTCCTTGACTTTATTCTGTATCGTTGGTGTCGCAGTTTCCCGTTTTCCCCAGATTTTGTGCATATGCCAGAATTAGAGTTGTCGTGGGAGGAACATTCTCCTGCCAAATTTGTTTTTTATAAAAACGTTGACTATAATGGCATATGCTGATTTTTGTACCTATGCCAGCTTTATAAATGAGGCCCCAGGTAAATATTACTGAGATGGAATTTGCACCAGAATTATTACTATTATTAAATTACAGCTTCTTGAAAACTCTTTTTCTGATCAAATAGAACTTCAATTGGAATAGACCAAATGTACCAAGTCGTACTGCTAGTTAAACTTTCCCTGTGTAGTAAATCTATGTTTTCAAAAAGTAAATGAGCGAAGAAAAAAAAAAATTACCAATCAAGTTACCAATCAAGTGTCTGATCCTTAGTATTGCATATGGCTATATTTGGTGGCAGAAGTAACAGCTATTTGCTAAGAGTCAGTGAATTCTGGGCTCCATGTATGGATGGAGTTATAGGTTCCTACTAAGGGTCTACAGTGTATATAATACTTTATGTTTCCATTTGCAAACCTATATAAAACATGGGTTTGAACGATTGCTAGGATCCTCAACACTGGCTTAGAGAACTCACAGATTCTGCATATCTGTCTGGGATGTCACTTTTTGTAATAAACCTTTTTTATTATTCATCAAGTTGGCATCCGGAGCTCTTTTTATCTCCCACCCATTTTTGTAATATCACTCCCTTCAAGTAGTTCACATTTAAAAGGTATCTAAAACCAGAAATGTCACTACACAATGACATTACCTCACAATGACCACAGCAAATTTTTGAAAAGTAAATTGTCTCCCTTTAATGTCTCTCATCCGTCTTGTTGACTGATGATTTTGTGTTCTCCATGGTGAGAGGTGGATCACAGCAACCCAGCTCTCTTGTTCCTCTGCTTCATTCCACCTGTTAGGCTTCTGTGTTGACAGCTGGAATTTTTGTGATTCTGGCCAATAAGGCAGCTGGCTGCAGGGCAATCAGCTGACATCTGGAGTAAACAATCAGAGCTGCATGAAATAGTGCTGCAGTCCCTTGACTCAATGACAGGAACAGTCCTGCAGCTAAATGAGCGGCAAAAAATCTCAACCAACCTGTAGGAGTGGGTGCAGCTTCAATGAAAAGTAAAATATAGAAAGAAACAATTAAGACAAAAAGCTGGTTAAAAGTTAAAGAAACAGGAAAAGCTAAGGAGTGACTGCAGCAGGCTATACACAGGTTGGTGCATGCACTAACTGTGTGTAAAACTTTCTCCATCATTTTATCTCCCTCTTTCTCTCCAGGCTGAGTGTGTGTGGTCTCTCAGAGAGAAGCTGTGGACCTCTGTCCTCAGTTCTCTGCTCCCAGTCCTCCAGTCTGACAGAACTGGACCTGGGTAACAACGACCTGCAGGACTCAGGAATCAAGAAGCTGTGTGATGGACTGAAGAGTCCAGACTGCAAATTGGAAACTCTCAGGTCAGAATTCATTAAATTGAGTCTTTCAAACTTTAGCCATCACTGAAGTGACAATATTATTGTAAGTAATGCTTTCCCCTGACCTTTGTTTATGACCACAGTTATACCCAATACACACACACACACACACACACATATATATATATATATGTGTGTGTGTGTGTGTATAAGCTTTATTACAGTTTCTTCATCAGTGTTGGATGTTTAACTTCAGTCGTCAAATCTGCTGGTTTTATGACAGATATTATACCTTGGATCTCATGGTTGGCGAGATGATGATGTATGAATTCTGAATTTTGATCTTAAACATTAAACATGGTAGAAATGATTTGGAACAAAATATATAAATACATTACAAGCTGCATTTACTGACTATTTGTCATCTGGTTAAGGGAAGGTCAGTTAACAGTACATATTTTTAGTAACGGCTAATTCTGTTGATATAATACAGTAAAAACATGTAAATTTCAGGCATTTAAAAACTTGCAAATGATGAATAATCATGATTAATTTGAAAGCTGTGTATAATCTGATTAAAAACTGTAATCATTTGACAGCCGTAGTAAATAGTTAAGGAAACCTATTTTATCTAAACATTGCACACAGATATCAGTTTAATTGCTTTTTGTTTTTTAGAATCATATACAAAGGGGATGTTTTGTTTGAATTCGTCAAACAAAGCAATGAAGCCTGGTTTCCTACCTGTAAATTTGCATTGATGAATATGAAATTTGGCCATAAAAATAAAGAGTTTAATTAACCTCTTATCAAGCGGGGTCATTTGGCAAAAACGCCTGTAATATGACCTCTCCAAATTAGAATTACTGCTGTTGTTGAACCCTCTGGATTGTAAGTACAGGCTTGGGCTCTTTGTAAAGGCAACACTCTCTAGTTTCACCCACAGCAATCAGAATCACTGTAAGTATTACTGATAAAAAGTTATACACTTTAGAACACACAGAAAAAAAATATTTTTTTTGTCCTCGCCTAACCTGTACGGACAGAATTAGACCAATCTTGATGTGAAATATTGATGTTTGACCAATAGAGAGCCCTCAAAGGTAAGGAAAGTCAACATTTAAACTTTCTGCTTTTCTGTAAAAAAGGCTTTAGTGTTAGCGCTGTGGTTGTTGCGTGTCAAAATGGTTTATATCATCGGAAAGACGAGACTTTTAATGTGTATATTGTGGGCATTCACAACGGAGGGGCTTGCACACATGGCTGCAATATTGTTGATTAGTAGTCATGTACTGGGACCGGTATGTCTGCATCGTAAGGGGTTAAGTTCACACTAGGACTGTTGTGCAGATCCTTTGCTAGAAGACCAAGCTCTACATCCTTCCACATAAAGCAAAAACATCATCAATTTCATCCTGAATCAGACTGCAGATCTTTTGCTAAAACACTTTTACAGCTGGACAAGACCAAAATAAATGGACCATCGTTTCAGGAGAGTTTTTACTAAAACTGCAAAGTATATGAATATTTCATGTAAATCTGTTCTGAATCTAGACTTTAGCTGGTAAATGCTATGGACGAGCCTGAAGGAGATTTCTTTCGTTTCATTAGTGATCAGAGATTTATTAGGAATTAGCCAAACCTGCGTCCATGGCACATCATCCACATCATTATATTTTATTGTATTCTTCATGAGTTAAAAGAAGGTCTTTGTTTTTAAACAGTTAATCTACTAGTATAATATTGTAATGAAACCAGTTTTCTATAAAGAGTGATTTGTGTTTATTTAAGATGTCCTTGATATTCCAGATATAATATTTGTGTGGTGAAAAGTTGTGTTTATAGATAAGTGACTATGATAAGAAGGCTTGGTGATGAAAAGCAGACAAATTAAGTTTTACCAATATCATAATTACAAAAACATAAAGAAATTAAAAAAAAAATGGATAAGCATGTTGTATTCCAGATTGAGTTGAGGTTTCTAAAAAGTTGTTTCAGCCAATTAATCTTAAAATCTTATTCACAGAATCAAACTCAAGATATAAGAAAAGTTAAACTTGAACTTATAAAATAATTGATTAAAACAAATCTTGGTGCAAAGACTTCGCTTGGAGAACTTTGAACATGGCAACAAATCTGGAAGGTTTCTGGCTAATCAGTTAAAAACAAAACAAAGAAGGAAAAAACAACCATCTCCTCTGTCAGAGATCCAGAAGGAAAAGTCAGTCATGACCCTGACAAGATAAATAACACTTTCAAAGATTCTATAAAACATTATATAAATCTATTACTAAACACAACAGATAAGAATATTGATCAATTTGTTAATAACACCAATCTTCCAAAATTAAAACATGAAAATAAAATGGTCTTGGATTCCCCCCTTTCAGTCGGTGAACTCCATGAAGCTCTCCAGCATATGCCCAACAATAAAGCTCCAGGTCCAGATGGTTACCCAGCAGAATTCTACAAAGGATTCTGGACAACGCTGGCACCCACTTTCTACAATATACTTAAAATAAAGGAAAATAATAAAATACCTTCAAACATAAATCTAGTTAATGTTACACTACTATTAAAGACCCGAAACTTCCATCTAGTTACTGTCCAATTTCAATAATAAACGTAGATCTTTAAATAATATGGCAATGCTTTTGCCAGAATGATAGAATAAATAACCCCTTTAATAAAATGTCCCGACCAAACTGGTTTTATTAAAGGTAGACATTCTTCTACGAATATGTGCAGATTAATTAACATAATAGATTATTCTACCCTACATAATCTGGAATAATCACATAATCACACATAATCATAATCACAGTAATTTCCTTAGATGCAGAAAAAGCATTTGACCAAGTAAATGTGAAATCTTTATTTGCAACATTAAACAAATTTTGGTTTGGGCCTTCTTTTATAGATTGGAAAAAAATATTATGTAACCATCCAATTGCATGTGTGAAGACCAATGATCAAACCTCTCCAAGCTTCTGTTTGCAGAGAGGAACCAGACAGGGCTGCCCGCTTTCTCCATCACTCTTTGCTATTTTTATTGAACCCCTAGCTGCTGCCATAAGACAAAATAAAGAGATTCAAGGATTCCATGCCAAAAATATAAAACACAAGATAAGTCTTTATGCTGATGACGTATTACTCTTTCTCCAGAACTCACCGACGTCTCTCCCCCAGACAATCACACTTATTAACACATTCTCATCAATATCTGAATACTCTATTAACTGGTCTAAGACTATCATTATGCCCATAAATTGTGATCTACAAAACACACCCAATACTACAATACAGTCTGGAAAAAACAAGCCATCATGTATCAGTCTAAAATCTTTACAACAGATTAAAGACAGGTGGATTGGACCTACCCAACTTCTTTCCCAGAAGCTGCAGTATATCTCCAAATGGATGTAGAGCAAGCATTGTGTGAGGATCTGGTTATCTCTGACCTGCCATTCATCAGCTCAACCACAAAACCATAAAAGTGTTTTAAAAGCATTAACATCAGTTCCTCTTTAATGGATGATGGGAATTTCTTAAGATGTAATGTAAGCTTACACACATCTGGAACAACCCTGACATCCTGCAAAACAAAAAGATGATCAGGCATTTGCTCACACTGCACTGACAACACAACTGACAACTACTTCCATGCCTTGCGGTCCTGCACACCTGTCCGCAGGTTCTGGCTTCAGGTATGTGAAGACATATCAACATTGTTTAAATGTAATATTCCTGCAAACCCCACAATAGGGCTGCAACTAATGACTATTCTAATAGTCGATTAATCATTGATTATTAAAACAACTAGTCGACTAATCGGATTATGTATCTCATAATTATTAAATGGCTCTTATTTCACTTTCAGCTTTTAAATTTTGCATGAGGTTGTTATGTATGTCTGATTTGTTCTCATCTTTAAATGTGTGAGCATTGCAGAACTATTTCCGTGGTACGCAAGGCCAGCTTTACAAATCTCACATGTATTTTATTTATTTTGTAAGTTTAACATGAAGTTATCCCAGACTTTTGACTTCCTCCACCGCCGTTTTGTTCCGTGGTCGGTTGCCATGTGCAACTCTCAGCAGAGATAAGAAAAGAAGACGATGTCTCACTCTGTAGGATTTTATTTATTTATTTATTTATTTTTGCCGATAATAGTCGATGACTAAATTCGTTGTTGACTATTGTTGAAAATGTCGACTAATCATTGCAGCCCTACCCCACACTGTGTCTACTAGGTGACTTGGGTGACATTAACATGGCAATTAAGTCTGCACACATGATCCTCATGGTCTTATGCATCGCAAAGAAAATTATCCTTTTGAATTGGAAAACCAAAAATAATCTGGCGCCTCGTGGCAATGGGGCAAGGCCACTGGTGGTGCCTGGGTCAGTGGGTGTGTGGGGCTACAGGACGGTCATCAAAGCTCTTTGTGAGGAGTTTAAAAAGGCTTTTCCTGCATACATGGATGTCACAAAAATCTCCTCCTGAAGACAACTCCAAGGGGAACAGGTAGAAACATTCATTCATTGGATTTGTGAGAAATTGAGATCTCGATTATTTAACACAATTATAGATAAGAGGTTGGGGGGGGGGTGACATTTGAAGTGTTTACTGTGGTAATCCCGACTAGTTTCTTTCCACCAGGTCCCCATAGCTATTGTTTGTCTCAGACCAGCAGCTATGTTCCACCTGGTGTGATCTGGAAAAAAATAGTCTGGAGACATTTCGTTTTCACGTTGAAATCCGCGTCAATAAAATGTAGCTCGACATTTCTATACGGCTCTGGTGCGGCTTTACCACAGGTCCGTAGCGGTGGCAAAACATCGGATTGTCACCACGTCTTTCACACACCCTCACTACACTCATCGCACAGGGAAGAAAGAGACAGTCCACTAAAATGCTGTTGAGATGGCAGAGATGCCGTTTGTCCAACGTGTTGATGAGTTTCTTAAATCCTGGATTGTTCACTGTGTTAATTGAGAAAAAAGTTCTGTTTGTTTATAACGTTTGTCTCTCTGTGACTCTGGGAGCTGGTGGATTATTTAGTCTTGACTCACAAAAATTGAACATTTTTCTATTTTTTTGTGTTGCGTCGCAAGCCCCAGTGTGCACGTCTGCGTGCACGAACGCAACATTTTACATGCACGACTGTCGCCTGTCGCTTGGCTGGAGGAGGGCAGCGATTTTCGCTTCCTCGCGCAAGTTTACATAGAAAATGATGGAGAAGGAGCGACGCCGCCTCCCGTGTGTCCAGGTGTCTGCAACTCGTTCTCAATGAAACTAAAGCGGTCGGGGCTGTGGGAGGAGTCTGCAGCAAAGCGCTGCAATGACAGCTGCGCTTGATTTGAAAACAGCACAAATCGAAGGACAAAAAGTAATCGGACAATTTCATTTTATGATCGTTGAAAACCCAGATCGTAATTGTGATTAAAATTCGATTAATTGCCCAGCCCTACTCGGAGGTACTCCCTTGTAATTGGTCAGTTTGGGTTCACGTGTTGCCAGATATCTGTGTCTTCTCACTGAATTTGTGTAATAACCACCGTTTTTAAAAACAATAGCCAGTGGATCAAGTTGATAAGAGGCTGATCAAGTTATTTCTTTATTTTGTTACACAAGCTAATAAAGACATTGAACCGTACTAGACCCCATTGTTGTTTTAAAATAGAAAATACCTACCGAACTGAAGTGAACCATCAAAAGAACTCTGACCTGGTGAGTTTACCGGCCTATACCACCCCTGCTGCCACCTTCAGATTAGGAGGAGAAACTGCAACATGACACCAAGACAACGCGCACCCCCTACACTGAATTGCAAGAGCAAACTCACCAGCGTCAGCTACGCTGTAATCGACTGCACGCAGATGCCGCATGAACATAAGTCCGCCTTTAAACCTGATTTTCTCTACAGGTGTTCTTTGAGTCGACGTTTAACATGAGTGCTGATTCAGTCTTTTCACGTCTTACATTTTCTCTGTAACTTTCTCTCCAGGCTGAGTGCGTGTGGTCTCTCAGAGACAAGCTGTGGACCTCTGTCCTCAGTCCTCAGCTCCCAGTCCTCCAGTCTGACAGAACTGGACCTGAGTAACAACGACCTGCAGGACTCAGGACTGAAGAAGCTGTGTGGTGGACTGAAGAGTCCAGACTGCAAACTGGAAACTCTCAGGTCAGGATTCATCAAACTAAAAGTTAGAGTTTTTATTCATGAGTAACAAACTTGTGGAAGCTGTTTGTATGAATATCAGATGTTTGTGTGTCTCTGATTTAGGTCTCTTACACCACAACTTTTTTCTTCATAGTCCATGTGTGTACAGGTTGCTGCTAAACTAGTAGAACATGCAACAGTGCACATGACAGTTGAAGCTTAACCCAAACCATCAGGTCAGGATGTGGATCTTGTTTTCTTTTCTTTCTTTCTTTTTTTTTTTTTTTTTAAATAATTTTAATGTTAATTGTCCAGATTTTAGAGAATACAACATACATTTCTGTGGAACTTTGGTCTCATCCATAATGAAATATTAACTTACAGGTCAGTTATTTATATTTATCCCACTGAGCATCTTGTAAACAAAATAATCAACAGTGTAGTGTCTCACTCTGTTCATACCACCACCACTCAAACTCAAACAGTGGCCGAAAATTCCCATATCGCACACATTTAACAGAGCCAATTAGTTATTGCCTGTAAAACAACAATATTCTGTTGCATTTATTTCTTATGGCTCTATTTGCATTTTTCAAGGGAAAACATTTTCTATAGGCAAGCTGCCAAATTTTTTTTCCTCATTTGAAAAGTCAAATGCCCTGAAATGACAGAAGAAAAAATTATATATATATACATATATATATATATATATATATATATATGTATGTATATATATGTATATGTGTACATATACACTGCTCACAAAAATTAAAGGAGCACTTTAAAGAAACACATTAGATACATCAGATCTCAATATGAAGTTGGATATCTTTACAAATAAAGACAGGGCAATGTCTTAGGAACAAAAGGATGCCAAGTCTTTTAATGGAAATAAAAGTTTTCAGCCTACAGAGGGCTCAATTGTGTAGACACCCTAAAATCAGAGTGAAATGAAGATGTGGCAGGCTAGTCCATTTTTTCAAAAACTTAATTTCTGCAACTCAAAATGCTTTTCAGTATCTTGTGTGGCCCCCACGAGCTTGTATGCATGCTTGACAACGTCGCGGCATGCTCCTAATGAGACGACGGATGGTGTCTTGTGGCATTTCCTCCCAGATCTGTGTGAGGGCATCACTGAGCTGTTGTACAGTCTGAGGAGCAACTTGGCGGCGCCTAATGGATCGAAACATAATGTCCCACACATGTTCTATTGGGTTTAAGTCAGGGGATCGTGAAGGCCATTCAATTGTTTCAATTCCTTCATCCTCCAGGTACTGCCTGCATACTCTTGCCACATGAGGCCGGGCATTGTCGTGCATTAGGAGGAAACCAGGACCCACTGCACCAGCGTAGGGTCTGACAATGGGTTGAAGGATTTCATCTCGATACCTTATGGCAGTCAGAGAACCATTTCCTAGGCAGTAGAGGTCTGTGCGTCCCTCCATGGATATGCCTCCCCAGACTATCACTGACCCACCACCAAACCTGTCATGTTGAACGACGTTGCAGGCAGCATAACGTTCTCCTTGTCTTCTCCAGACTCTTTCACGTCTATCACAGGTGCTCAGGGTGAACCTGCTCTCGTCTGTGAAAAGTACAGGGCACCAGTGGCGGACTTGCCAATTCTGGTGTTCTTCAGCAAATGCCAGTCGAGCTCCACGGTGCTGGGCAGGAAGCACAGGGCCCACTACAGGACGTCGGGCCCTCAGGCCACCTTCATGAAGTCTGTTCCTGATTGTTTGGGTAGAGACATTCACACCAGTGGCCCTCTGGAGGTCATTCTGTAGGGCACGAGCAGTGCTCAGCCTGTTCCGCCTTGCACAAAGGAGCAGGTATCGGTCTTGCTGATGGCTTGAGGACCTTCTACGGCCCTGTCCAGCTCTCCGAGAATAACCACCAGTCTCCTGAAATCTCCTCCATGTTCTGGAGATTGTGCTGGGAGACACATTAAACCTTCTTGCTGCAGCACGTGTGGATGTGCCATCCTGGAGAAGTTGGACAACCTGTGCAACTTCTGTAGGGTTAAGGAATCGCCTCATACTGCCAGTAGAGATGATTACTCAAGCCAAAACCAGCACAAGTGAAAAATCAGCCGAAAAAGATCAAGAGGGAGAAACTTGAAATGACCTCCACATGTAAAACCAGTCCTGTTTTGAGGGTTTTCTGATTGTTGCCACTGTGGTGCACCTGTTGTTAATTCCATGAACACCAATACAGCTGAAAGTGATTAACGATGCCCTCAGCTGCTTAACCAACCAGAAAATTATCAGACAGGTTTAACTGATTTCATGCCAGGCCCAATAAAAAAAGTGTTCCTTTAATTTTTGTGAGCAGTGTACATATATACATATATATATATATATATATATATATATATATATGGCTTTTAAATGATTAAATTTTAGATTCAGATTAAATTTCAGATAAAATTCTAATTCAGATCAATTACAGCTTACAAATTAATCATGATGCCAGTTTTTATATGCCTGAAATTTGTCCAATTTTGTTGTATTTAGTGGCACCTCCAGAAATTTTTCGTAGGGGTGGCCAAATGGGGCCAATGAAAATTTTAGGGTGGCACATCAAATTGGTCCTCCCTGTGTTAAATCAGGCAGAATTCAGCCTGTGGCTGAGCACTCCATGCCCCTACAGTTTTTCATTAAGAAGATTTTATGCACCCCCCCATTCACCTCAAATTTAAGAAACGAACAGACATTTCAAACTGTTTTTCAATTATTCTTTCAATATTTATTATTTCAGCATTTTAGAACAGTTTAATTCACCTGCTGCCATGTCTTTTTTAGCAAAAAACAACTATAAAACCATTAAGATCAACTCTTTTTACTCTTTTTGATTCAATACTCAAGACTCCCAAGCTACTGAGGTGCCCATTGCTCATGGTGTTTTTTAAGTGAGTCTTTTTTACTCTTTTTACTTTGAGCAAAACTGTGCTCACACAATGCAGTGCTTACATATTCTAGATCCTCAGAGTTGCAGTTGTTTAGTGTGCAAACGCACAGACTGTTTTTCTCAGAAAATGTGGGACTGCATGGATTGAAGGCTTGTTTGCCTTAATGTCTTCACAATTGATCGTAACTCCTTTACTATGCAGAAGGTTTGCTACCTGGTAGGCCTGTCACAATAAAAATTTTGCTGTGCGATAAATTTTCTCAGAAATTATTGCAATAAACCATTTTCAACTAATATAATAACAATGACATAATGCAAGTACACCCTTTCAAAGATCAATAAACTTTAATTTCTAAATAACATTTTACACAGGAACTGGATGAATGTTAAATAACAAAACAAAAACATTAAACAGAATGGACTCTCAATCTCATTAAGAAAAGCAAACACAACCAAAAACAATAAGTATGATAAATAATAGTCTCTGTTGTGGAAATCTTTAGTTATCAAAGATCACACACTAAGTGAGAATCGAACAAAGTATTATTTATTAAGAGCTGATCAGCAATGAGAGTCCCACAGTCAAAGGAGTTTGTCTGCGTGAGTCTGCCAGATACAAGTGAGCTTAGTTAATATACCAGGCATGAGCTGATAACATCACAGTAGGAGGTCATTGTTTTAAATTTCTCACATAGCTGTTAACAAATGTTACGGAGTGAAGGGTGCAAAGGAGGAAGCTCATTAAACTCTCAACATCTGTTGAGGGGATGAGAGAGGGGGGGAAGGTGTGAGAAGGAGTTCTTATCTAAATACACAGACATACAAAGGGGATGAGAGAGGGGGGAAGGTGTGAGAAGGAGTTCTTATCTAGATACACAGACATACAAAGTGTAACCTACAAACTATAAGGGTATATATTGTAAATTTTCCATTACAATCCACCCCTTTGATTAAAATGCAACATATTAATCACACATAAAGAATAAAGAAAAAATTTACTCAAAGAATTCCAAATCACCACTGTCATAATAGGGAGTGACATCCTCTGGGGTATAATGATGAACATGGAAATTAAATGTTCTGTTAAGCGTACATTTGATCAGAGGAAGAACACAGCAAAAAACAACTAGAACACACAAGAGAAATATAGTCAGGAGAGTAGCAACCCTGGTCAGAACCAAGATCCAGGAACCACCAGTAAGCCAGTTCCAGAAATCCCACCCCTTAGAGGGCAAATTAGCATTGTTGCGGTCGTGTAGGGTGTCCCAGAGATCAGTAAGGGCATCATGAATCACAGACAAGTTAGTAGATGTATCAGGGACAAAAGTACAACATTGATCTCCAATCAGAGCGCAAGTGCCACCTTGTGCAGCTAGTAGAAAATCGAGGGCCATCCGGTTTTGTAGGGACATTATTCTCAAGGCTTGGACTTCCTTTTGCAGCAAGCTAAACCCAGAATCCACCAGAGAGGTTAAATTTTCCAAAGAGATTTGATAGATCTTCCACAGTCCATGCTAGTTCCCCAACCCCCCACCAGGGCAAAGCCATCATAAATCCTTTCATCTGTGGAGAGAAGATACCGCGTTTAACACGATGGGGGTGATGAAAGGGTTCGGGAAAAGGCCGCAATGTACCATTTGGGGTTAGAGTAAACGCAGAGACATCAGGGAGCAGATAAGCCAGATAACATGTTCCAGACCAATTGACAGGAAGGTAAATATAAGAGTGTCTGCCACATGTCCAAACCATGTTCTGAGGACATCCAAAGCCGGTATCTGATGGGATATAAGACCAAATGGTGTTAAGAACAGAATTATTGTACATAGGAAGGTCAGGAAAAGGTAAGAGAGCTGTAAGGTTAAACACAACGACTCCTGAGGCCCACTCTGTAGAGGGAGAACTATCAGGGAATAAATCACGAGGATTTAAAGTGAACGGGTCAGAGCGTTTGGGGCAAGGTGAGGATATACATGAGGCTGAAATGATACGCTGACAACCTAGAGTGTGTCCTAAAAAGAATAGTGCATCTGTCCCATTTCGCTGAAAACAAAGAGGTGGAGAAGAATATGGATTTGTACGATCCCTTAAGCGGAAGACAGTTCTGGATGAAACACAAGTGGAGTTTGTGTTGCTGGAAAACTCAGCTGGTCTCCTCCAGGAGAGGGGAGGGCGCTGGTGTGGCCAAGTAATGTTCCTAGGGTGTAATCTATTACCCATGATCAGAGTCCACAAAGTGGTATTCAAAGGGACTGGATATGGAATAAAAACTGATTGAGTGGGTGTGGCATGCGGCACCAGTCCACAAACATAGCAACTGTCATTTGTCAATTTATGAGCAGACAAATTGGCAACTTGCCACCAAAGATTCTCAGTGTGATCATGATGCTGAAGGATGTGGTTATCTCGGCGGTGCCTCCTGAGGGAGGGTGCTTCTGTCCCCTGCAGTCGTCTGGCGGGTTGGGACGAAGCTGGGGTGCGTTGTGTCAGGTGAGGTCCGGTTGGATCCAGGTACCAGAGGAGGGAGGTGATAAGGATGAAGAGGATGACGCACGACCATCCCCTCACGGCAGTCTGGGTGTACTTCATGTTGTCCCGTGGAGAATGGACCATCTCACACGGGGCTGACCTCAGGGATTATTCTGCCCTGTGGTTGAGAGGTCAGCTGGAGTTGGGGTACTTTGAAACCTTCTACAGTGGGACGCGTGAATCCACGTGGACCTTTCAGCGACCTTCACGGCTGTATGAGTGACCAACAGGACCTGGAAGGGACCCAGCCACCTTTTAGACCGCCAGTGCTTTCTCCTCGTCTCTCGAACCAAGATCCAATCTCCCGGAACCAAGGAGTGAAGCAGATCTGATGCTGGGCGTGGCAGGGCCTCTTTCACCACACTCTGCACCTGTGAGAGAACTTTGGACGGATTTTGACAATAAGCAAGCATGTTACTTTCACAGTATGTGGTAGACACGGAGAGTCCTGGAGGATCCAGACCAGTGTAGGGAGGTCTGCCAAACAGAATCTCAAATGGACTAAGATTTGTCCGGGCACGTTTCCTCATTCTCATGTGCATAAGAATGAGTGGGAGGGCTTTTGGCCAAGACAGTCCTGTTTCTTCACAACATTTAGCCAACTTACCTTTTAAAGTGGCGTTCTCTCTTTCAATTGCTCCGCCTGATTGCGGGTGATAAGCACAATGAGTCTTAAGCTGGAACCCCAATAGTCCACTTACCTCTTTCAGGGCCGCATTTACAAAGTGTGAACCATTGTCAGATGAGACCTTAACTGGAATCCCCCATCTTGGAATGATTTCGGTCACCAGAGCCTTAGCCACGACTGAACTTGTGGCATGCTTTGCTGGAAAAGCTTCAACCCACTTTGACCACATGTCTACCATAACTAGACAATATTTCTTACCTTCTGCAGGTGTTAACTCAATGAAATCCATCATCAAATGATCAAAAGGCTGATTAGGTGGTGTATGACCAGCTGGAGGGCAGGCAAGAGGGCGGGCGGTGTTATAGCCTGCACAGATCAAACATTTTTTGCAGTAATTTTCAGCCACCACAGTGAAGCCTTTTGTGAACCACAGAGATGTTGTGGAAGATACCATCCCCCCTTTTGACACATGGTCCAACCCATGTGACAACTTAGCAAACCAGGGGAAGAAATGGCGAGGAAGGCAAGGTTTTCCATCAACAGAGCGCCATACACCTGCAGAATCAGGGGTGCAGGAGTTAGCCTTCCAGACAGAGCGTTCCTCTGGAGTAGAAAAAGACTGGATGTCCTGCAGAGAACAGGGAGGAGAGTGATCCTCTTCTGTGAGAGGAGAAGAGGTGAGAATGTGCGGCGAGGCTGACAGAGCTGCCTGCTTAGCAGCCTGGTCGGCCAAGGCGTTGCCACGGGCAACAGAGGAAGTGTCATTAGTGTGAGCTTGACATTTCACTACAGCGACATCTGAAGGAAGAAGAATAGCGTCAAGGAGAGCCGCAACCTGTGTGGAGTTCAAAATAGGCTTACCATCAGATTTCAAAAAATTACGGTGACGCCACAACGCACCAAAGTCATGAACTACACCAAAGGCGTAACGCGAATCGGTATACACAGTCAGGGACTTACCTTGTGCGAATTTACAGGCCTCAGTGAGAGCAACAAGTTCAGCTGTCTGAGCAGAGAATTGTGAAGGGAGGGAGCCAGAGAAGAGAACCTGATGCTCATCACAGACAGCAAAACCCACTCTGTTCTTACCAGAATGGTCTCTGAAGGAGGAGCCATCACAAAAAAGAATGAGATCAGAGTTAAGAAGAGGCTCATCAGATAAATCTGGTCTCGGAGTGCAGATTTCAGACAGAACAGTCTCACAACAGTGATGAACACCATCTTCTGCGGTAGGAAGAAGAGTGGCAGGGTTAAGTGATGTACACCGTTTCATAGTGATGTTAGGCATATCGAGAAGAACTGTGGTGTATCTCAGCCATCTAGCTGCAGACAGATGAGAAGTCTTTTGTTCGAGCAAAATGATGGATACAGAATGAGGAACAAAAACAGTTAGTTCACTGTATCCCACAATGTCACGTGATGCAAGTACAGCCTTCTCACATGCAGCCACAGCTCTCAGACAGCCAGGAAGCCCCGCAGCAACAGAGTCGAGCTTGGAAGAGTAATAGGCCACCGGGCGCTTGTGAGAGCCGTGCTGTTGAAGGAGAACAGAAGACATGAAACCATGTTTTTCATCAACAAACTGAAAGAAAGGTTTGGCTGGTTCTGGCAGAGCCAGGGCTGGAGCAGAACACAGCGCTTGTTTCACAGACAGGAAAGCCTGCTCAGCCTCCGGGGTCCAGACGAAATGGTCATGAGCAGATAGATTCTTACCATGTATACAGGAAGTCAGGGGGGCCTCAAGTTCAGAAAAATGTGGAATAAAGGCCCGACAAAACCCTACCATACCTAGAAATGACATCAGCTGTGTCTTGGTAACAGGTTTTGGTGCTTTCTGAATGGCCTCAATCCGTTTAGGGGTCAGGGCCTTGGTGGTGGCAGAAATGTGATGCCCTAGAAAGATGACTTGAGGCTGGCAGAACTGTAGTTTACGCAGACTGGCTTTATGACCCTCAGAATGAAGATGGAGGAGGAGGGCCAGTGTGGCTTCCTCACACAAGGAGGCAGAAGGACAGCAGAGCAGAAGGTCATCAACGTAAGTTAATAAAACTACGCCCTGTGGAAGCTGCAAAGAAGAAAGAGAATCTCTTAGTACCTCATTGTAGATTGTGGGGGACTCACAGTACCCCTGGGGAAGCCGGGTCCAAGTGTATGGTTTCCCATTGAACTCAAAAGCGAACCAGAATTGGCTGTCTGGATGAACAGGAACAGACGTAAAAGCATTTGCCAGATCTATCACGGAGAAATGTGTAGCAGTAGGAGGAATCTGCGACACGATGGTGTGGGGGTTGGGCATCATAGGGGCCCGTGAAATAACTGCTTTATTGACAGCTTGGAGATCTTGGACAAAACGCCAGTCAGGTTTGGCTGGTGGTTTACGTGGTTTCATGATTGGGAAAATAGGAGTGCGAACAGGTGAATTTGGACAAGAAACAACAATACCACTCCTAAGATGTGAATTAAAGACAGGTGTAATACCCTCCAAAGCTTCAGGTTTGAGAGGATATTGCTTCTGGCAGGGGCGGTAGTCAGATTTCGGAGTGATGACTACTGGGGGGCAGTTCTTAACCAGGCCCACATCATGGGGAGAGGTAGCCCACAAATCAGAGGGAACCTGAGAGAGGGCTGGGGGAACAGGTGGCAAGGGTGAGTCAGCAGATAAACATGTCAGAAAATCCTCATCTACCAACTGAACACTTTTCTGGCAATGAATCACAGAGAGCATGCTCTGCTTAAACACACCCAGCCTTGGAGAAAACAAAACTGCTGAGTCATGAGTGGATTGCCACCGAGACTCTCTGAGAGCAGTAGCAACAAAGGGGCCCAAATCCTTCCACTCAGTCGAGTGGGACTTGGAAAGAGACACGTGTGGGTGTGTGTGAAGTTTAAACAACTTCTGTTGGTCAGAGGTTAGTGAGACAGACAAAACACACATACTTTCATTCCAAAACATACATGTCACAGTCAGTTTGTCAGAGCAGTCCCTAAAAAAGATTTTTTCATACTGCTGATCTGGCCCATCAGGACAGATGTAGGATGTGCAATGTAATTCCCTCTCCCCCATCACCTCTGCCCCAGGGGAGACTCTGGCTCTGCAGAGGGACAGCCAGTGTGAAGAAAGAGGGGAGCTTCCCATTTTCCACTGATAAGCATAGCAGGGAGCTCTTGGGTTATATTTAACCATCATTAAATCTTTTTCCTCAGTGTCAGAAGATGAACATGATATGGTCAGCCCCTGAGACCCAGAGGAAATCTGAATTCCCAGTTTGCACATCAGATCACGGCCCAGTAAATTTACAGGACAAACTTTGGACAAAAGAAAGGAATGTGTAAATGGATGCTCACCTTGTACTGAGCAGGTTAAAGGTACCGTGAATTTTTCTTTGTCATGATGGCCTCCAGCAGACACAGAAATAACAGTCTTACCACTGAGTGGTGGTGTGGGATTTAGGGTGCCTGTCTTAAGAACTGAGTGAGTTGCACCACTGTCAACCATAAAAGAAACTGGTTGATTATTTACAGACAATGTAAACAAAGGAAAACGTTTATAAGCTATAGCAGCTAAATGAGTGTATGTGTGTGTGTATGTGTGTGTGTGCATTTCACTTCCCTCAACAGTTGCTGCAGCGAAAACTGTGGTGGGTGGAGAAAAAAGCTCCTCTGGAGTCCTGTCTCCCGGGTCCGCCCCTCAGTCAGCCTGCTGGTATTCCTTCTGGTGGGTGGGCCCATTATCCTGAGGGCAGTTATCCTTCCAGTGTCCATATTGGCCACAGCGATGACACGGCCCATGTCGTTGTGGGCAGTTATCCTTCCAGTGTCCATATTTGTCACAGCGATAACATGCCCCACGCTGTTGTTGGTTGCCGCCCCTCTCTCGTCTTCCTCTGCCCCTTCCTCTGCCTCTCCTATCTCTATTGGATTGTGGCTGATTTTGGGAGGTGAACAGAGTCAGGGCTGTTGACATCTGTTTGTCTTTCTTGGATTCAGCTTTTTTCTTGTTTTCATCCATGACATCTTGTGCATGTTTAGCTTGACATTGGAGCTTAGCCAGTCTGGTCTCATGTCTCATCCCCACATACTGTCTCTTCACCACTTCCAACATATCTCTGTTCATACCTTCAATGATGGTCTGACAGAGAAGGCGTTCCCATGGTCCTGGAGTGTTCCCCAGTTCTCCTGCAGGGCGCTCCAAGCCAGAGTGTCTGGTGAAAACAGTTTCACAGCGGTGTAGAAAAGCCTCCATGCGCTCATCTGGGCCCTGTATCAGATTTCTCAGGGCAGCCAGGCTTCCTCGATTAGGGAACACAGTCTTTATGCCATCACAGAGTGTGGTGATGGCTTCTCTGTAAGGTCGGTTCGGCTCATCGTCCCAGTTTGGATTTTTCAGGCCGGTGTCATCAGGAGGGAGGTGGGGACGGATCTTAGCCAGATCACTAGCAGTGAGCATTTTAGCAAGAATTTTTCTCAGTTCAAGTCCAGTGGGGCGGTGTTCACGGCAGAAAGCTCTCCACTCCTCGCTAGCTTTCTCACCATCTTCAGTGGGGTCAGGAAGATTTTTAGCATGTTCCATGATTTCAGAGGGGGACCAAGGGCGATAAACCAATATGGGGCCGGTGGGTCCTGATACTTCCACCATGGGGGCACTAAAAACCTCAGTGTCTTCATCTTCAGCAGTATTTTGTCCCAAAAATAGGCCCTTTGCAGTCTGTCCAAATTTGTAGAAAGGGGAGGTTGCTGACACCTCCGGTCCGTAGATCTTCCCGGACTTGGTACGTGAAGGGCTGGTCATGTCTGCTGACGGTCTTTCGGTTCCCCCTGTAGCTTGGCCATGGTTGGAGTCAGCGGGACCCGATGTCTCATCTCTCCGTCGGTCCTCTGGATGACGCTGCTGAGGCTGCTGGGGCTGCTGTAACACCGGGGGACAGGAGTCCAGATCTGGATCCACCTTCAGCGCCTGTAATCGTTCCTGCAGTGAACGATATGGAGAGGGTTGTGAATGCCCTAAATTATTATTGTATGGTGGAGGTGCACTAGACAGGGATGCATTATCCCTCCTGTTTCCTATATCTCCAGTCATATCTAATCCCCCACCCATTTCTTTAGTATTAGCTTTCCTAACCCTACATTCACTCTCATTTTTCCACATTTCAATGCATTTATTATGTCGTTCCCACTTCTCTACATCCGTTGCCTTGATTTTCTTTTTTTTCTTTTTCTCATCCCAGTCCTTCTGTGCTGCCTCATTCAGCTTATCTAATTCCTTCTTACTCAAACTCCCGTTCTCTGGAAAACCATGTTTCTTTGTCCAGTAAGTCATGCAGTCCGTACAGTCAGGTCCATATTTCTTTTTCATATCTCTTAAAATTTGGGAGTCCCATTTACTCTCCTTCCCCGTCACAGCTGCGTTTCCCATTTTCAGCTAGGACGTCTCCTTGCTGGATTTTCTCTCGGTTTTCGGGTCGCCCAAACCCAGGCACAAAAATTGACTAAAACGCCTATTATTACCACCGAAGTTTTCACCTCAGTGCCGGACTAACTCTACTCTACCGCAATAGAATAGTAATCTACCTTGCCTCACAAGATAGCGGGACCCTGCGAAAAGGAGCAGTAAATGGGAGTCTGATATGAAAACTTCTCACCGTGTGTGATTCTGGATGCTGCTCCACACGCAGACTTCGTTCTGGATATCAGTGGTGTCTGAACGGAGTTCCTCCGCCGTCCCCTGATGGTTAAGGCTGACCCAGGGGCTGAAGTATCCTTCAGGATGATCAATCACGGGTTCTGGTCCTCCGGTCAGTCACTCAAGATATCCTGCCGACAACGCCAAATTGTTGTGGAAATCTTTAGTTATCAAAGATCACACACTAAGTGAGAATCGAACAAAGTATTATTTATTAAGAGCTGATCAGCAATGAGAGTCCCACAGTCAAAGGAGTTTGTCTGCGTGAGTCTGCCAGATACAAGTGAGCTTAGTTAATATACCAGGCATGAGCTGATAACATCACAGTAGGAGGTCATTGTTTTAAATTTCTCACATAGCTGTTAACAAATGTTACGGAGTGAAGGGTGCAAAGGAGGAAGCTCATTAAACTCTCAACATCTGTTGAGGGGATGAGAGAGGGGGGGAAGGTGTGAGAAGGAGTTCTTATCTAAATACACAGACATACAAAGGGGATGAGAGAGGGGGGAAGGTGTGAGAAGGAGTTCTTATCTAGATACACAGACATACAAAGTGTAACCTACAAACTATAAGGGTATATATTGTAAATTTTCCATTACAGTAAACAAAATTGCCCTTCAAAAAATATATAAAAAGAATTTAAATATGGCACTCAGACAGGGAAAACCGGCAAAACTGCCAGTCACTACCATTGTATTTGTAAATAAAAAAATAAATAAAAGAATGAATGAATGAATAAATAAATATATAAATAATAGCAAATGCCTCAACAGGCCATATAAAATATCCATAGCTTCTTTAGTCTGGGAGATTTCGAGCAAGAAATACCAACAGCATCACTTTGTGTGGTTTAAGGCAAGACCTTTTGGGAGTAGCAATGTTGCCAGCTGTGCTGAACATTCTCTCATTCATTTTTGAGGCAAGTTGACCATCAATGGATATCTTTTTTGATTGTCACGCCACCACATCAAGGGATCACAAGATGCATCAGGTGCATCTTCTTGGAGGAACCTGGTAAGCTCTGCATCAGTCTGCACTCTTTTTCAAAGTGCAGCCTGAGTCTGACTTGTAAGATGAGCTCTTCTTTCTTGAAGGAGGTTACTCAGCCTCTTCTTGGTAGGAGCGGCAGCAGTAGGTTCATCCTTGTTTCTTCCAGCAGCTTTGCTGCAGCTCTCACCACTGGCACCTTTGCCACTTCCTTCTGGCTCTTTTAAGTCCATTAGCTCTTGCACAAGCTGATGTTTGAGATCATCCAATGCCTCTGTATCCTCCATGCTGCCACGGTACCTTGGTTTTAAGATGGTGGCCTTTCTCAGAAGGACTTAGACTGCAGGTGAGCTGTATTTTTCATCCAGTACCCTGCACATGTTTTGTTTAATACTAGCTGTCAGTGCAGTGTCATCAGGGCTTGGAGAGAGAAGATCACCTTTAATTAGTTCCAGCACAGGCTGAACGGAGGATACTGTGACATGTTTCTCCCCGTAGAGCAGTGACGTGCGGTAAAGTTTATGGTTGGTGAGGCACTGATTTACAATTGTAAGAACTGAAAAGAGCATCTTATTTCAATATTCATTCAACAGCATGCAACTGGCAACGCTTCATATCCTATCAGCATTCCTCTTTCAATTACACTCACACACCCACTGTTACTAACTCTTCAGTGAGAAAAGTAGCTACTGGCTGTCCTAGAAGTTGCTAAAAATCGCTAAATCGCTGTGACTGTTTACAGACCACCCAAGCCTGCCTTCTGCTTTATACAAGAATTTTCTGACTTTTTAACTATAATACACTCAAAATACAGTAAAATTCTAATAACTGGTGATTTTAACCTACACATTGACAACAGATCTGATGCTCTTGCAGAGGAGTTTTTAAATATTTTAAACTGTCTAGATTTTGAGCAGCATGTCACACAGCCTACTCATAACAGAGGACACATCCTGGACCTGGTTACAACCTATGGTCCACTGGTGTGCCCTCTGTTGTTGACCTGGCTGTGTCAGACCACTACTGTGTGTTTTTTAGCATCACCACTTTTAGCCAACAGGAGGCCTCAGTGAGAACTGTGAAGAAATGATATATTACTTCTGAAGTGGCTGCAAATTTTATTGAAATTTTAAACCAAACTCCTATTCGGATTTTACCTGCATCGTGTGATTTTATTGTCAATCATTTTAACAGCAAACTTAAGTCAGCTATCGATGCTGTAGCTCCTCTCAAAACTAAAATAATAAAATCCAAACCCACACCACCGTAGAGGAATGAGCAAATCAAAGAACTCAAAAGACATTGCAGGAGAGCAGAGAGGAAATGGAGGAAAACAAAATTAATCATTCATTTAGAAATTTTTAAGGAAGAACTTAAAACCTATAATAAAACAGTTAAACAAGCCAGAACCCTTCATTTTTTCAATCTTATTACAGAAAACAAGAATAACCCCAAATTTCTTTTAAAAACAATAGATCTTTTAATAAACACAAGCTTTATTAAGTCTTCCATGCCTGCATCAGATGCTGCATGTGAGGACTTTGCATGCCACTTCAGAAGTAAAATCAATGTTATTAGATCCAGGCTTTTATCCGTACAACTGGACTCCAGTTAAGCTGAACGTCGGTCAGTGATTCTCTGCTACCAACCCGTCCAGAAGGAGTCCTCTCCTCAAAAAATGAGGCCCTCTAGACAGCTTTCAGTTGTCACTCTCATCCTGCATGGTGGAACGAGCCGTGTTGTTTGGAGCCATTTCCTCTTCCAAACAATTACACATTCATAGGAGAAGCTCCTGGGATTGCAATGGAATTATCTGGCCGTGAACAATCCCACATATTCCGACATGGACTTTATCCCTGCTGAGACTCTAAAGGTGGCATGCGTCAGCCAAAGCTTCGAAGTAAGAATCAAATTCCTCTGCCTTCCATGATCCTGGCTTATGTTCAGTCTCTCAGAAATAAGACTGACAAATTGCAAGGGGATGTACTCCACTTATGGGAATACAGAGACACCTTTCTTTTGGCGTTCACTGAGACTTGGCTCACTGTGGTGGATAGCGACTTTTCCTTACAAATTACCGGCTTTGGGGCTTCTGTTCGTTTGGATCGGGACAGCGCAGTACAAGTTCATCTTAAGAAATCACTGAATCACTTTTATCAATACAGTGTGTGCAGAATTATTAGGCAAATGAGTATTTTGATCACATCATCCTCTTTATGTATGTTGTTCTACTCCAACCGGTACAGGCTTGAAAGTCTACTACCAATTAAGCATATCAGGTGATGTGCATCTCTGTAATGAGAAGGGGTGTGGTCTAATGACATCAACACCCTATATCAGGTGTGCATAATTATTAGGCAACTTCCATTCCTTTGGCAAAATAGGTCAGAAGAGAGATTTGACGGACTCTGAAAAGTCAAAAATAGTGAGATGTCTTGCAGAGGGATGCAGCACTCTTAAAATTGCCAAGCTTTTGAGGCGCGATCATCGAACAATCAAGCGTTTCATTCAAAATAGTCAACAGGGTCGCAAGAAGCGTGTTGAAAAAAAAACAAGGCTCAAAATAACTGCCCATGAACTGAGGAAAATCAAGCGTGAAGCTGCCAAGATGCCATTGGCCACCAGTTTTGCCATATTTCAGAGCTGCAACATCACTGGAGTGCCAAGAAGCACAAGGTGTGCAATACTCAGGGACATGGCCAAGGTAAGGAAGGCTGAAAAATGACCACCACTGAACAAGACACACAAGATAAAACGTCAAGACTGGGCCAAGAAATATCAGATATCAAAAGACTGATTTTTCTAAGGTTTTATGGACTGATGAAATGAGAGTGAGTCTTGATGGGCCAGATGGATGGGCCTGTGGCTGGATCAGTACAGGGCAGAGAGCTCCACTCCAACTCAGACGCCAGCAAGGTGGAGGTGGAATACTGGTATGGGCTGGTATCATCAAAGATGAGCTTGTGGGACCTTTTCGGGTTGAGGATGGAGTCAAGCTCAACTCCCAGTCCTACTGCCCGTTTCTGGAAGACACCTTCTTCAAGCAGTGGTACAGGAAGAAGTCAGCATCGTTCAAGAAAAACATGATTTTCATGCAGGACAATGCTCCATCACGCGCATCCAAGTAGTCCACTGCGTGGCTGGCCAGAAAAGGTCTAAAAGAAGAAAAAATAATGACATGGCCTCCTTGTTCCTCACCTGATCTTAACCCCATAGAGAACCTGTGGTCCCTCATCAAATGTGAGATCTACAGGGAGGGAAAACAGTACACCTCTCTGAACAGTGTCTGGGAGGCTGTGGTTGCTGCTGCACGCAATGTTGATCGTGAACAGATCAAGACACTGACAGAATCTATGCATGGCAGGCTTTTGAGTGTCCTTGCAAAGAAAGGTAGTTATATTGGTCACTGATTTGTTTTTGTTTTGTTTTTTGAATGCCAGAAATGTATATTTGTAAATTTTGAGTTGTTATATTGGTTTCCCTGGTGAAAATAAATAAGTGAAATGGGTATATATTTGGTTTTTGTTAAGTTGCCTAATAATTATGCACAGTAATAGTCACCTGCACACACAGATATCCTCCTAAGATACTAAAACTAAAAAAAAAAACACTCCAACTATCAAAAATATTCAGCTTTGATATTTATGAGTCTTTTGTGTTCATTGTGAACATAGTTGTTGTTCTATAATAAAATTAATCCTCAAAAATACAACTTGCTTAATAATTCTGCACACCCTGTATGTCACCTGCCACACTCGCCGTAACAGAACCCTGGATCTATGTTGCGTCCTATTAAGGGGGCGTATAAATCTGTGGCGGGTCCTGCATTAGGATCTTCAGACCACAACACTGTGCACCTTTTACCTGCCTACAGATCTGTGTTGAAAAAAGAAAAGTCTTGTGTGAAGCAAGTTGTACTGATTGGTCCGTCTCTCGGGAGAGCTCTTCTGATCTGGATGAACTGACTGATGTGGTGTGCAGCTATATTTCATTTTGTAAAGACTCTGTGACTCCCTCTAGAGTTATTAAGATATTCCCGAACAATAAACCATGGCTTTCCAAGGACATTAGGGACATGATTCTCAAAAGGAAAAAAGCTTTCAGACAGAGGGACTTACTTGCTGAAAGGGAATGGAAGTCTTGCCCTATAGGCAAACTGATATGGGTTAAAGTGAAGTGGGAGACACAGAGGTCAGTGCAATAGGTCTATAGCAGTGGTTCTTAACCTGGGTTCGATCGAACCCTAGGGGTTCGGTGAGTCGGTCTCAGGGGTTCGGTGGAGCCTCCGCCGCAGAGGTCCACCCCTCAGTCTAGTCTGCAGTTAGTGAAAGCGTCCTGCTCTGAGATTTCCAACCGGTCCGCTTTGAGGTCGCTGGTTTATGCAGCAGAGTGAGACCTCCCTATCAGACCGCTAGGGCTGTATATGTGTCTGAGTGAGACTCCCTACCGGTCCGCTTTATTTTTTACTAAAGAAGGGTTCGGTGAAGGAGCATATGAAACTGGTGGGGTTCGGTGCCTCCAACAAGGTTAAGAACCACTGGTCTATAGTCATTTAGATTTTCTGTAGCTGACTTTTCAGCTGACTTTAGTAAATCCTAATCCAGTCAATTGCTCTGTATCACTTAGGTGTGTATCTTGTAAATATACAATATCTACCTTCTTCCGTATCATTTTTGTTAATATTTTTTAACTTTTTATTTGGTTTAATATGCTGTTAACATTAAAGAAAACTACCCTTATTTTTTCTGTATTCATGATATATTTGGAATAAAAAATATATTATCTGTGCTAAAAAACTCTCTGGTTGAACATAAATGCAAGAACTGCAATAAAAAATTACAAACCGAAAATAGTTCAACAAATAAAGGTTCCATAGCAAATGTATATAAAATGTCCCCCACCTAACCATTATTTCTGTCAAAATTCGAAGGGAATGCCTCTTCAGACTTTCGTAAAAACAAGGCCCTCCATAACAACTTAAAATAACCATACATAGGCACAAAATGTAAATCCTAGTCCTCCAAAGTAAAATTATTTAAATCATAAACATAAGGGTAACAGAGGGAGAATGAGGAGTACTTTCATCGTTTTTTTTCTTATCTCTATTGTGTGGACTGCCTGCCTGGCCTGCCCTGGCCTGAGTGGTTCCTGTGGTGGCACCCTCTGTGGCCGGCTTCCGGTGTGACTGGATCCCCAAGATATAATTTCCTCACAGCAGCGTTGAGCCAGATGTTTTCAGATGTTTTCATTTTATTACTACTTCTATACTTATAAGTTCAGAGACAGTTATTAGCGGTGGGAGTTCATCTTTGTACAAAATAGGGTATGGGTGGGTGGGGCGAGTGTGCTTGAAGCTTGGTTTGTATCTGTGTGCGTTTGTGTGTGACTGTGTGTGTGTACAACTGTGTGTGTACAATTATGAGGTATGCCTACTTTATTTTTTGTTATAATTTTAATGTGAAGGCTTTTAAATCTTGTTTTGAATATGTATGATTTGTTTTTATCATGTACAGCACTTTGTGTTGCCATGTGCATGAAAGGTGCTCTATAAATAAAATTAGATTTGATTTGACTTGACTTAATTGCCTTCTGAAGGGCTGGAGTTTGGATCTGATAGCAGCGCGTCTGGATAACACTCTTTCAGTCTCTGATGTTGTTTCTCCCGCAACGCACCAGGAATCCTTGTCCTGAAATTCTATCGGGTCCCTCAAGGGATGCACCATCTTCACCCCAAAGCCTCGTTCCCTTATGTCTATCGTAGTGTCACTTGTAAAGCCGCATCCGGTCATTGTAAAAGACGCAGAGCCTCGCTGGATATGGGGTTTGGAATCAAATTTTCTTTTCGCACAGCACCCATTTTGCTTCGTTGTACTCTTTCTGGTTGTTTAAAATAGCAAGCGGGTAGTAATGGTAGAAGTAAATCCTCTGGTTGTTATTGTAGATCTCCTTCTTTTCCCAGGCTTTTCTCAGGATGGTCTCTTTTGTTCGAAATAGCAAAAACTTGGCCACTATCGCACCCTGTGTGCCCACTCAATCTGAAGTTCAGTGAACTCAGGAATTTCCAGTGCCTTCCTCAAAAACTTTTCCACAATAGTCTCCATGTTCTTTGTCCTCAGGCACATTATATCCTTATGTTTTGGCGCCTTGCCCTTGCTTCTTGATCGATTAGCTTTTGTTTGTTTTCCGTTTGAGTTTTTAACACGTCTCTCAGAATCTGAGCTTAAAAATTTGCTGTTTTTATTACCTGGCAGGATATATTTTTCTAGTCTTTCGAGGAGCTCACTTGCTAAGATGCCATCTTGCTCAGAGGCGAAACCGAAACCCCACGTTCAGCTAACTTTTCAAAGTTCACAGCTCTCCTCTTCTCCTTCCTCCTGCTGCATCCTCCACTGCTAATGCTTGATTATTTGTTCTAGCTCCTCCCCTCCCTCACTTCCACCAAGGTGATCTTAGCTGTACACCTACTTCTAGCCAATGAAACAGAAGAAAACCAAACATCCCTTCAGGAACTTCCTGTGTATTCTTACACTCTCTGTGACTGTATTATTACCAGACATACTAGAGTGATATTACTTTGTGTTTATACACAAGCACACTCATAAACACAACTTATTTATGAACAAATTAAACACACATTAATGTGGCTTTCTCAGACTTTAATCTTAAAAGATGCAGTCACCCTCAAGCTCACAGGTCAACTTTGTTCTCATCCACAATAAAACCATAATTTTAAGTTCATAATTTGGGAGGGTTGGATGCTGTGCGAGTGTTTACATTTTTTGGGTGGGGCTGAGAGGGCATATGTGAGTTATGATGAGTGGGAGTGTGCAAGGAAATAGGTGTGTGCATGTGTTTCTGTGTGTGGTTGGGGCGGGGTGAAGTGCACTGGTGGGGGGGGGCTGGGCAGGCCTGGGGGGGGGGGGGGGGCGTGGGTCTGCCGCTGTCCCCATCCTCTCATTCCCCTTTAGGGGTGTGGGAGGGTGGGAACTTTCTGGGGTGGGTGGCGGCTCACTGGCTGCGGTCCCTGAATGGCCCGGTCGTGGGGGGCGGCCTCTCCTGGCCTGTCTTGCCCTGGGGGGCCTCCTGGGGAGCAGGGTTGCCTAATGCCACTAAAGGCTCATCATCCAGAGGGAAGTTTGCTTCCCTCTGGACGTACATCCCCGGACCCCTCTTACTTCCCGCTCTCTCTGTCTCACACACACACACACGTAGGGAGTTGGGAGGCGTGGAGCCATGCTGGGTGGAACGGAGGAGACCATTCAGTGGTCTCCTTGGATGCACCCCGTGGCTGCTCGCCTCTCAGTTTTAATTGCACCGAGACACCAAAACACAAGAAACACAACACACAAACAAACACCTGAGGGGCATGGCATACGGTGCATGGCAGGCGGGGCCACTTAGGTGGCCCGGCTCGCGGCTCATTGCAGTCACTGCCCCTCAATTTTAATTGCACACAACACACACTACATAAACAGTCAGGAGCGGGGAGGGAGAGGGTATTGGGGACCTCTTACACCCCTGCTCCTCCTGTGTGTGGCTGGGGGCGGGCAGGGGGGGGGGGGGGGGGGGGGGGGGTTGCCCCGGGCTGCGCTGGTGGGCTGCTGCTCTATGGGGGTTGGGGCTCGCTGTCCGCTGGTCCGCCTGGGGTGTCCCCCACGGGGCATGGTGGGAGGGTTGTGTGTGGCGTGATTGTGTGGTGGTGAGTGATTGTGGGTGCGGCACGGGGGAGGGTGTGAGTCTGCTGGAACATCGGGGTGTGTGCTGGCCTACGCCGGGTGGCTGTCTGGGGGGGCCTGGTCCTCCTAGGCATGTTGCGGGCCCTCTGCCTTTGGGGGGTGGGGCGGCCGCCTCTGGGCTCCTGGGGCCCTGGGCCCTTCGCTTGGGCTGCCCTGGGTGGGCCGGTCCCTGGCAGGGCCAGCGGATGCTGATCTTGGCCCACTGGGGCCTGTGCCCCGGGACCGTGGGGGGCTCTTGCTGTGGCTCTCCTCTGCCGCCCTTCGGATGGGGCTGGAGTCGTCTTTGTGGTGGGGTGGCATGGGTTGGTGCTCCGGGTCTGCTGCTGAGGGCCCGGCCCAGGCCCTGGTCTGCCTCTGGCCTCCGTGGAGGCGAGGTCGCATTTGCATAATCTCACTCACCACTCTTCATCACTGATCACTCCTTGTTTCTCATGCTCTGCATGCTGACACAGTCACTGAGTTGTCTAGTGGGTTTTTAATACTAAGCGATAATTCTAAAAAAAAAAAAATTTTTGTATTTTTCCTGTGAGTTAGTATCTCGTCGCTGTTATGTCTTTTTGATTTGATTTGGTTATTATTTAAAAACTCTTAATGACTGGCAGCCCTGTATTTTTTTTTTGTTTTTTTTTTGTTTTGTTGTTTGTTTTTTTCTGTGTGTGTGTTTCTGCTTTTGTAAAAGTTGTAGGAAATTTTCTGGTGTGTTCATGTACAGGTGTAACAGTTTGTTGTCTGGTGATGGTGTGGATTGAAGGGGCGTTTTCCTTCTGTCTGTGATCTTTTTGTCTCCTTTCTTCTTTCCCTTTTGCTCTTTTTTGCTATTTTCCATCTTTTTCTGTCCCCTCCGGTCAGGTCCAGCAAGATTACATAGATTCCGTGATTCAAAGTAAATAAATAAATAAATTAATCACACTATCAAGAGGAGCCTTACCCATAGGCCTCCCCTTGGCAGAGCAAATTTGTTCAGCACGATACAGCAACCACACTGTAAAATATAATAAGTTGACTTTACTTAAAAAAAATATGCAAACTCGCTGCCTTAAAAAATGTAATTTATGTTGACTTACATTAATTCGATGCAATTTACTTAATCATTTCAAGTTTTAACGACTCAAATTAACCATAATAATTGGATTATAGTAACTTATTTATTTTGAGTTTACAGTACTCAAATGAACTTGAACTAATTAGATTATAGTAACTTAGTTATTTTGAGTTTACAGTACTCAAATTAACTTGAATGAATTATATTACAGTAATTTATTTATTGTGAGTTTACAGTACTCAAATGAACTTGAATGAATTAGATTACATGAACTTATTTACTGTGAGCTTCCAGTACTGAAGTGATAGCTTAGTTAGCTTTAGTGCTGCTCATTCATCATATTCAGGTGAACTTAATTTATTTAACCTAAAATAATTGAACAATATAAGCAGGACATGCTAATTTAATTAATAACACATTTTCAAACAGTAATGACCCTACCCCCAAATAAATGAAGGGAGAACACTCAATGGATTAACTCAGTGGAATTAAATTTATTTTACAATGCTCAGCATTTAAGACACAAGAGACATTGGCTCTCGACACGCTGCAGAATGTTTTGTTAATGCTTGGTGTGAAATAAACTATCAGTAGTTTTTACAAACCTACATAACATTCTCTTATAAATTTGAATTTGTATTACATTTTTATTATACATTTGCCCAACTTCCAACATTACCTCCTGACATCAGTCCAGCTCCTTTACTTTATGTCTTACATTATTTGTAAAACTATTCAGTCTAGGTGTGCCTTGAAGCAGCAGTCAACAGAGGTCAAAATATGAGGCAGAGATCCGTTTGTACAGTAATGTAAGCCAGAGAACCACAACTTCACAGTCGAACAAGTCAGTTTTGAGTCCACTACATTTTTTAAAATAAAACATTAGCTCAAACAACTGAATTAAAAACAGTTACTGCCCTGGGAACATGTTCCAGTTTTGGAAATGAAAAAATATCAAAGAAATCTCCTCTCTCTACAGAAATGCATAACATATAAAAAAATTATGTTCCTGAAATAGTTACAAGAAAGAACATTATAAGAACAAATCTCTTTCAGAGAATCTTTCTGAACTAATAATTTTTCATTATGTAGCTTAGGGTTATGTTGGGTGCCCATACTTTTTGAGGAGCAAAGTAACAACGTTGAAATATAATGACAAATGCACATTTAAAACAAACATTTCCTGCTATACCTCTCTCTGGTTCTGGATGTGCTGGCATAACCTGTACAAGAGCACACATTTATTAAAGAAATAATAGGTTACACTTCTCTATTTTAGTTTGTCTCTATTTAGTCTCTAGTTAGTCTCTATTCAGTTTACTGTGCTTTTATACAGGTAATGCTGGAACATCTGGGACTATTTTGAAGAGAGGAAAAAGTATTTGGACTGAATAAACTGGCCTAGCTGAGTAGTTTGTTTTTCAAAGTAAGTAGTTTTGGAGGGAGTGTTTTGTTTCCCAATCCAAGCATGACTGCTTGAATGAATTTGAATGTGTTTGCCATGCATTTTGGGTAATCTAAATGAAGGGCATACATTAGCCCAAAAATGAGGCAGACTGCCTGGGGAAAATCTCTAACACTGTCCATGACAGTACTTCCCTCAAGTATGATGGCAGTGGAGATGGGCTGGAGGTGCAATGTGTTTAGACCCTGCTGCTCAGTATCTTCACTGACCACAGTCAGCACCCCAACTGTCACTGAGGCGAGTGCTTCATCTTTCGCTGTATCCTGCAAAAGAAGCCCACACAATTAACTTCTGAATCTGGTCTTCTTTTGGGGGAAAATCCCCTAGTGCAACCCTAAATCTATTCACACTATATTTTAATCCTGTAGACTGGATGTTTTTCAAAGTGTGAGATTGGAGAATTCACATTCTTAATTCAATTGCATTATGTACAATAAACTAATTTACTAGGGATTGGGATCATTTATGAGTGTAATCAGAATCAGGTGGATTCTGATTTTGATCTGATCAGCTGAAAATAACTATATTTTAAATATTTGACAATGCTGTGAAACACATTAAATATGATTTGTCAGTAAGTTGAGATCAATGTTTCTTTCTTCTTTCAATGTTACTTACAGAGCAAGCCTTGTAAACCTCACTGGAATCATCACCAAGTACAATAGGAAGTCCTTTGAGGACAACAGAGCGAAGTGCTGTCACATCTGGAGACTAAAAACACAAAGAAAGAATAGATACAGATTAAGAACTTTCTGTAGCATTTTGAGGGGTGGGTGATGTGTTGATATACTATTTTTTTTGTATTCATTAGTAATTGGTAATATCTAAAAACCTCATTTTACACATTCCACTTTCCCTGTAAACATTTTCTTTCTTTTTTTTAATACAAACTCAGCATTTCAATTACATTTCATATTAAGTGTCCCAGTGCATACATTTCATTGAGCAAAAAAAGCACTCACTTGAAAAGTGCAAACGACCATATTGTTGTACTTTCTTGTTATTAAGAATGAGATACATGTAAAAACCTATTGAAAATTAACAAAAACTTGTTGGTATGAGAAGTCCACAACAACCGATGTAGGTGGAGTGAAAATGATATTAAAAAGCATGATTTAATTGTTGAAGTGATTAAGTTAGTGTATTTATGGGTATATATCATTGGTGTACCCATAAATACTCTAACTTAATTATTTCATTTCATTTCATTGGTATAGTCACCAAAAGAGTACATCTGTTTTGCCTGCTCACAGCAGCATGCAGCAGCAACACAGCAGAGAGGTAGGCAGTGTGATTGGTATGTGACACAGGCCCTAAGGTGCACTGCTGCCACCCATTATGCTGGAGTGTAAATGACTCACAGTTTGCAAAAACAACAGAATCCTTACCACCCAGTTTATGTGCTGCATCAAGTCTGTCAGTTTTTGTCCTGTAGTTCCTTTTTTGGACTTGAAAAGCTCAATGAAGCGTGGAGTGTGCTGGTCTAGGGCTTCATAAAATTGACCTTCAAGATTCTTACTGGCAATACGATTAAACTCAGCAAAAACCTGAAAAATGGAGAGAGGAAGGGGGAGAAGTAGAGCAACATTATGGTGACCATCATTCAGTTAATACTGTAGCAAATTAAAGAAGTTAACTTATGAAACTATGGTGAATAACACATTACTACTAATATCATTAAACAGATAACTTAGTACACATCCTGTTATTGAAATGATTTTTCTCATTTGTATATACTGCAAAAGCTATTTTGATGATGTGTTTTAATATTCCACCAAATGTAGTAAGACTTCTGGCCACACAGCTTTGATATGTTCTGATGGAAACTTTACAGGGGAAGGCAGGCCAAAACAAAAAAACCCAAGTAGCTTACCTGTCTCTCAGTGAAAAGTCCTGGCCAACGTTCAACCATGCTCTGCACAGCAGGCTCCTGCGTCACTATCTCCCTTCTGCGCAGTGGGAATGTTTGGTCCATCATTTGTGAGACTAGAATGGCATTGGGTTTTTTTTTCTTCATTTCCTCTATGACCATCTTTCTGGCATTTTCAAGGCTCCTTTCATTCTGTCCGTCAGGTAAATTAGGCAAATAATTGGCTTCACCTCTTTTTGGCCGCTTGACATTCTTGCTGGATGATTCTCCCTCTGGGTTGAGTTTACTTCGTTTGCCCCCATTGACCATTACATCATCACATCCTGCTTTTCGTAGCTTTGTACGATAGTTGGCCATCTTGAATTTGAGGCTGTTCTTCCAGCCATACCATCCTGGCTGGGGCCCAGGTTCAGTGAGGCAGGGGTGCTTGCTAATTAGTGATTTTGCAACACTGCTAAAGTCATCGTCGTTAGGGTAAGCCTTGAAACTGTACATAGTTTCAGCAAGCTTCTCTAATATGTCATGTTTCATATCTCGTGATGGAGTTATTGGGAGACGGTCTTTCATGAATGAAAGGTCTGCCTGTCTCAGTCTGTACTCTACATCCACTGAGAAATTGGGAATCTCAAAAAACTCTGGCCACTGTCCTCTTAGCGAAGGTGATCCAGCAGGGGACAAAATCTCAGTGTCTACTGTGCTGCAGTCTGATTCTTCGGTGGGTGAAGACAGGGAGGTCAACTCCAAAGTCACAAGAGGAATTATTTTGAGCGTAGCTCTTTCAGGCAAATCTGTTATTTCACTCAAATTGCAGAGCGCATTATTAAAATCTGGGTCTTCATATTGGAGTTTGAAGTCGTACTGCAATGACAGTTTATCCCTCAGCTGTGTTTTCAGTTCTTCAATGGAATCCGGTCTATCATTTAAAGTCAGCTTCCTTATATCATCATCATTGATGACAACTCGAAGCATCAAACTTTGGTCCATTTTGTTCCCTCCTTTGAAAAATAAAAGAGAACTGTATCTTAAGACATGCAACATTTCAGTGTTTAATCCACTCAGCATATTATGTAACGTTTGAGTGAAACAAGCTGTTTGCCATTAACTCTGTAAAGTGACAGAGGAAACACATCATTCAGTTCAGACAACTGAGTCACTGAGAAGATGGGCAAATGGCTGCTACAGAGGTCATACGCTCTAAGATGTTCATCATACCATGAGGTCATCAGTCTGCAGACAAATGCTATGTCAGAGTTGATAACGACAATCTTTGAGATTTGTCTGAACTCTGGGAGCCCTGCGCAAGATCCAACAGAAATTACCATATCAGCACTGTACTTAATGCCATCAATGCAGACAGAGGATGCTACAAGGACTGTGTTCAGCTGGTTGTTCCTTTGATTGAGCCAGTTCTGCACATTTTCCGGAAATGAGGAAACCATCACAGACTTCACTTTTTGAATGTCAATGGATGGTTTAAAAAAAGTTGGGGCAGCTAAATGGAAGGCCATCATTTTCTGATGTCTGTTTGCTAAAGTAAGGGGTATGTTTTTAAAGTTGTGAGAGTGATGCACAACTTTCTTGAAGAACTTGTGTTTCCCCTCAAAACGCATTGTCCACACATCAGACAGGGGACCAAAGGTTCGAATTAGCTGAGGATAGTGCTCAACGTAGTGGTGCTTTGGTCGTAGCTTTTCACCTGGGAAAACCTTCTGAAACAAGTGTCTATGTTCAGAGATTTTGCTATCAAGAAAGCACAAGGACTCCTCTGTAAAGCTTGTGGACATTGACAATTCCACCACATCTTTTAAGGTCATCAAAACCTCCCAGGTTTCATCACCGCTTGGAATGTATTGACCAATCAATAATGGCAGAAGTCGGAGAAGAGTCCAATTTTCGTGACCATTTCCCCCAATTGTTGACTTTGAGGAGAAGGTCTTTGAAATGAGCTGGGGTTGATTTGCTCTGTCTGAAAATGTGTATGGGAACTTTTTAATAGCATCATTCAGGGCCTCAAGGGAGATAGTTCTCTTCGTTATCAGTGCCTTTAAGCACAAGGCCAGTTCTACAGGAACAATACCCTCCAGAAGATCATGCAAAATGTCTGGAGGGTAACCATCAACAACATGAAAATGTTGTAAGCTTTCACTAAGTGGGCAGTTTCCTTTCACGCCATATTGTTGAGCCTTAGTTGAATCCTGTGACACCTCTTGCACATGTTTGTCATGGTTTTCTATTGTCCTTTGCTGAAATAAGCCTGTCCGTACTTCCTTGTGCTGTATTTCCTCCCGCTTGGCCATACAGAACCGACAAACTTGGCTAACTGTAAAACTTTCAAAGAACCCTCCCAAAGAATGGGCAGCCAGATTGTCTGCTGCCACAAATAACACTGTGCCCTTAACAGTGGCCCCCAACTGTTCAACATATATGCCTTGTTGTTCAAGAAAAACAAGGTCCTGAATAAGAGGGCGGAGAGTTTTGGCATAGCCATGGTCTTTAATGTTGCTGACCTTGCAAAGCAGAGCAAGCTGAATGGAATGAAGAGACGAGCGATATTTAGGGTGTAAATTGCCGAGTACCCAGTAGATGGCAGTTTGCTTGTACTTTTTTCTGGAGGTTCCCAAGGGGTTAGCCACCTCAAAATCATCAATATATAGTTGAAGAGCGATCCTAAACTCCTCCTCATTCAAGAAAGTATTGTCTTTGAAGCGGGCACCATCTCTGTAAGATTTGTATTCCTCTGACAAAGTTGCCTCATGTGACATGGCCTTTTCCAGAATTTCTCTATTGCTCAGTAATGTTTGCAGCATTTTTAGTATGGGGACATACACAACAGTCTGCTTGTCATTTCCTAGGACAAACTCAACTGGCATAACCAAAGAGAATTCCCTTGAAATGTATGATTTTCGCCTGTTAGGAGTAGACAATGATCCCTCATCAGTAGTGCATTTGAGGAACACATTATTCTCAAGGACCGCTCGAGCTATCTCATTCGCTAAAGCATCATCAACATTTGTACAATGGGTATGTAGAATTCTTCGAAAAGAAGATTGTAGCAATGGCTGTGATAACAAATAAATCTGGTTGATCTGATCTATCACCTCTTGCAGGGCAGATTCAGAGATGTTAAGAATTGATGACATTTTCAGGAAGAGAGCAGCTACATTGCGTTCCAACTGATTCCTGAAGTCCTCCACATCTTCATTTAGCTCAGCAACTTCACAATCAATATCATCAACTTCAGAGTGACTCTCCTCCAGTTGAACACTCACATTAGTTGGAGGTTCTTCAACTACATTCTTTGAAACAATTTCATGTTTGTATGCCATCTTGTTGTGCATCTGATGCTCTTTGCTTTTATGTGCAGTAAAAGTTGAATAAACACTACTCTGAAAGTTACAGTCTTGATATGGGCAAGCAACCATTTGCCTCAGCTTAAGATGTCTTCGCAAATGGGTAAAAAAGTCTGCTTCAGAGCAAAGCTCCACAAAGTTGCACAACTGACAGTGAAATACAGTTTCTCCATTTCTGCCTGCATCCTTTTGACTGTGTCATGTTGATAGGTGTACTTTGAGTGCATTAAAAGATTTAAATGTGCTCATGTGTTCATTCCTTATGAAGACATGGGAGTGGGGTTGTCCGAGTGTGGAATCCATGTTTTAAACGGTAATGCTTAAGCAAGTAGCCTCTCTTTTCAGTAAAAAATGTGCAGTACTTACAAGTCCACTGCATTGGAGAATACTGCTCTGGTTGACCTGAAAAACACATGATAATTTCAGCATTAGGCACTTGTTAAAAAAGTTTAACTTTTTTATAGTCACAAATCAAAATGTACCGTGCCTTTATTCATTCACTATGACTATATTCAAATGAGGTTTCACTAATTCTAGAGTCTCGTCATTTGCAAAAATATGAGTTAACAAGTTAACATTTTGTAATGTGAGCTCTGTCAGCTCCGACCCGGCTATGACACAAACTCTTTGCTGAGCACACACTTTGCTTTTTGCATACAACACATGATCACGACGTCCAGAGCCGGACTGACCATTGGCCAGCGCCGATCGGTCTGTGGGCCGCTTTAAAGAAAAAGTAATGCATCGCGAGCCAACGGTATTTGTACAGTAGGTACTGAACCAAACAAACAATGCCGAAGAGAGAGAGAAAAGTTTGCACATTAGAGCTGCGTTTTCGTGTGCATGTATCTTTCTCCACATGCAGAATTTTCCCCTTCTCTCCCACACTCACCCCTCTCGCCGATGCCCCCCCCCCCCCCCCCCCCCCAACCGTCCACCGAAGCTTCATTCCGCCCCCCTTTTTAACGACCGCTCGTTGAAAAAACATTTCAAACCTCACATAATGACTTCAAATTCAAAACGTCAATTTCGCTAACAACAGAGTAGTCAACAATAAACTGCAGTTTACATTTCTTTTCAAAAGTGGTGACGTCACTGTCACGGTCAAATAGCATGCCTGCTAACGGTGATATTTGAAATGATTTTATTTACTCCTCCCTGGCAAGAACACAGCACTACACAACAACAAGGCAACGCAACAGTTTATAAAAGAGTAAAATTTACTTACCGAATCGATGTGCTAAACACAAGTACGTGAAGGTGCTCAAGAAAGCTCTGGTTGACTGCGCGGTTCACTGTGGACGTGTGCGGGAATGTTTCGGTGTCAGAAAAGAAAGAAACTAGACGAGGCAGATCTGCGCATGTCTGAAAGAACGCCCAAAGGACACTGGGTACAAAAAATGTTTTTTTCTAATTTGACTTAACTGAGATACATCAAGTTAGGCATGTTTTCCAACCCCAAATTACTACTTACTTATTAAAAAGTAGTGTTCACAACATGTTGATGAAAATTGAGTTTAGTTCACTTATCATATTTAATTAAGTTGTATATTAGCATTTACAGTGCAGATTATCATTTTGCTTGCTATGATGCTGGACAGGACAAGTTAAAAAAAAAAAAAAAAAAAAAAGTTCATAATTTGTTCCTCATATTTTAATCAGAATAAGTAGAGTCAGCAGAGCAGCCGCTCTCTAACTCCACCAGGTTGAACAAAGGAGGATTGATGGCTTCTAAAAGATACAAATTCCTTTTAAAACATGATTGGTGGATCTCTGTTGAAACCTGGAAATTTGACATTTATCATAAACTCACTCCAAGTTATTACCTTGGAACAAATGAAGACACAAAGCCAATAATGTGATACAGGCCCAGTTTCTCTGAACATCTGATGACGTTCCGCTTTAGTTTGACAGCAGTTCTCTCAGAGTTTCTGTCATACGTGTTGTTTTCTGCAGCCTGTCAGGATGTCTGATCACAGAGGAAGGCTGTGCTTCTCTGGCCTCAGCTCTGACCTCCAACCCCTCCCATCTGAGAGAGCTGGACCTGAGATACAACCATCCAGGAGACTCAGGAGTGAAGCTGCTGATGGCTGCACTGAAGGATCCACACAGACTCAGGTATGGAGAGGCTGCTGCAGCCACACAATGTCTGATAGAGGAGGAAGATCTGCAGACATTTTCTCTGTCCTTCACTCAGTCCTGCTTCATGCTGGATATGAGTGTTATATGAACCATTACACATGTATAAACATATATATATATATATATATATATATATATATATATATATATATATATATATATGTACACACATACATACATGCACATATACACAGACATATATACAGGTGCTCGTAACAAATGAAAATATCATGAAATTTTTTTTTTTTTTTTTCAATAATTCCACTCAAGAAGTGAAACGTGTATAATGCAGACATCGATTCCTCACAGACTGACATATTGCAAGTGTTAATTTATTTTAACTTTGATGATTATAACTGACAACTAATGAAAACCATAAATTGAGTATCTCAGAAAATTTGAATATTGTGGAAAGGTTCAACACCTCACCAGGGAGGCGTCCAGGAGGCATCCTAACCAGATGCCCGAGCCACTTCATCTGGTTCCTCTCGATGTGGAGGAGCAGCGGCTCTACTCTGAGCCCCTCCCGGATCACTGAGCTTCTCACCCTATCTCTAAGGGAGAGCCCGACCACCCTGCGGAGAAAACTCATTTCGGCCCCTTGTATTCGCGATCTCGTTCTTTCGGTCACTACCCACAGCTCATGTCCATAGGTGAGGATAGGGAACATAGATCAACCGGTAAATCGAGAGCTTTGCCTTTTGGCTCAGCTCCTTCTCCACCATGACAGACCCATGCAGAGTCCGCATCACTGCAGGCACCGCGCCGATCCGCCTGTCGATCTCCTGCTCCATTCTTCCCCCACTTGTGAACAAGACCCTGAAATATGTGAACTCCTCCACTTGGAGCAAGACCTCAATTCCAACCCTGAGAAAGCACTCCACCCTTTTCCGGCTGAGGACCATGGTCTCAGATTTGGAGGTACTGATTCTCATCCCAGCCACTTCACACTCAGCTGTGAATCCCTCCAGTGAGAGCTGAAGATCATGGCCAGATGAAGCCGCAAAGAGCAGAGACCCAATCCTGATGCCACTACACCAGATCCCCTCAATGCCTCTGCTGCGCCAAGAAATTCTGTCTATAAAAGTTATGAACAGAATCGGTGACAAAGAGCAGCCTTGGTGGAGTGCAACCCTCACTGGAAACGATTCTGATTTACTATCGGCAATGTGGACCAATGTGGACCAAGCTTTGACACTGGTTGTACTTGTTACGACCCAATGCTAATCAGAGCTAATCAGAAGGGAGGAGACTGAGGTGTGTGGAATCCAGCCAGTCCAGACAGAGCTCTGAATCAGGCAATCAGCAGCAGAATGAGCCACAGCTGCCAGCAATCGGCAGTGGCCGTAACAGTACTCCTGGAGTACTCCCCAAAGGAGTCCCCGGGGGACACACACCTTCTCCAAGTCCATAAAGCGCATGTAGACTGGTTGAGCAACTCCCATGCCCCCTCCAAGACTGTGACATTGGTTGTAGAGATGGTCCACTGTTCCACGACCGGGACGAAAACCACACTGCTCCTCCTCAATCCAAGGTTCGACTATCCGACGGACCCTCCTCTCAAGCACCCCTGAATACACCTTACCGGGGAGGCTGAGGAGTGTGATTCCCCTGTAGATGGAGCACACCCTCCGGTCCCCCTTTTTGAAGAAGGGGATCACCACCTCAGTCTGCCAGTACAGGGGAACTGTCCCCGGTGTCCATGTGATGCTGCAAAGGCGTGTCAGCCAAGACACCCCTACAGCATCCAGAGCCTTAATAAATTCCAGCCGGATCTCATCCACCCCCGGGGCCCTGCCACTGAGGAGCTTTTGAACCACCTCAGTGACCTCTGCCCCAGAGCTGGGAGAGCCAACACCAGGGTTCCAAGACTCTGCTTCTTTATTGGAAGACGAGTTGGTGGGATTGAGGAGGTCTTCGAAGTATTCCCTCCGCCTCACAACGTCCCGAGTCATGGTCAGCAGTCCCCCATCCCCACTGTACGTATGTTGCTGGAGCACTACTTTCCCCTCCTGACACCAATGAGTTTGGGGGTTACTGCCACGACAGGCACTGACGATATTATGGCCACATATCACTTGGAATCAATGTCCCCTACCTCACCCGAGACATGGTTGAAGCTCTGCCGGAGATGAGAGTTGAAACGCTTTCTGACAGGGGACTCCGCCAGATGTTCCCAGAAAACCCTCACAACATGCATCGGTCTGCAAGACCTGACCGGCACCTTCCCTCACCATCTGAGCCAACTCAATACCAGGTGGTGATTAGTTGACAGCTCCGCCCTCTCTTCATCCGAGCGTCCAACAATACAACTACAAATTTGATCATCAAACTACGGCCTAGAGTGTCCTGGTTCCAAGTTCCTTTTGAGCTGAGCCCAATCGGGCCACATGGGCAAAGGCCCGGCCACAAAGCGCTCCAGGCCTGGCTCTAGAGGGGGGCCCGGGTGACTCACGTCCAGCCAAGGGGAACCTGGGTTCTTGGTTAGGGTTAGGGTCATTATAGGGGTGCTGAGTAGGAGAGTCTCCAAGGAGAACATCTGCAGGAACAACAGTGATAACTGTCTGTTGGTAAGTTTCTTCAGTCTGGGAGTCAGTTCAGTTGTTTTACCAGAAAATGCAGCGTCATGCTAAAGATTTCAGACCTGCCGGTGGACTGGATTCCTGTGGGACTGGATCAGGAGTCTTCCTGTATCAGTGCTGCTGATCAGTGGTGTAAATAGATGATAAGGACCTACTGGAGCCACTAGGAGGCGGAGTAGAGCCCTACTGTCCCGTAGGAATGGACTGATAACCACTGATAATGCTGCTTCAGTCATTTGATAACGGCTGGATCGGGTGCTGGAGGAGGTGATGGAGATGGCAGTGTGTGTGTGTGTTGTGATGAAGATGATGATGTTACATCAGGTTTCCTGGTTAACGTGAAAGGACTCAGTATGTTCACAGCTGATGTTGAGGAAAGATGAGACAGACTTTCCTGAATCCTGTCACATCCTGTATTTCAGCAGCTGCAGCTCCATGTCTGACCACCAGAGGCAGTCTAACCTCTCCTCTTCACTCAGGACTTCAGAGCTTTGATGATCCCATGCTGCTGATTCAGTAATTACTAATTCAATCATCTATCAGATGATCAATCAGCTTCAATAACAGTGTAGATGTTGCAGTCAGTAGAAGCTGGTGATGTGGCTGCACTTCAAACTGGAAATGAATCAGCAGACTGGATCAGATGTGGAAGAAGTGTGGTGAGTTGATGCTGCTGCCAGAGTTCTTCATCTGTGAAGAGATGAAAAGGAGAAGATGGTTGAAAGAAGAAACTGGGACTTCCACAAAGCAGTTTTTGTTGGTGTGGATGTGGACCAATCAGCTTCCTGATTCTGCTCCTTCTACTCTGGAGATGCTCCAATCAGGTGGACGTGTCCAGATGTTGGACTGTTCCTTTCTCAGTGTAGAACAAAGTGTGTATGAGAGCCATGTACTGTCCATGTTAGCATGCTCTGACCCCCCACCTCCTTTCAGGGTGGAGCCTGCTGGAGAACCATGGTTGAGACCAGGAGGTCTGAGGAAGTGTAAGTGTGTTTTTCATTGGATTCATCACATTCAACCATCTTCACACTGTCCCATCACTCATTCATCAGTCAGCATCAAAGTGTCAATAGATCAATAACTGCAGCTGGATTGTGTTTGTTCTCTCCATCAGATTCCTGTCCACTCACCATCCACATGAACACAGTGAACAGAAACCTCAAACTGTCTAACAAGAACAGGAAGGTGACACGTGTGAAGGCGTGTCAGTCATATCCTGATCATCCAGACAGATTTGATGATGACTGGTGTCCTCAGCTGCTGTGTGAAAATGTTCTGACTGGTCGCTGCTACTGGGAGGTCGAGTGGAGAGGAGACATTTTTATATCTGTGAGTTACAGAGAAGTCAGAAGGAGAGGAGACGCCAGAGACTGTTTCTTTGGAATCAATGATCAGTCCTGGAGTCTGAGATGCTCTGATTATGTAGGTTACTCTGTCTGTCACAATAACAGAGAAACACGCATCTCCTCCTCCTCCTCCTCCTCTGTCTCTAACAGAGTAGCAGTGTATGTGGACTGTCCTGCTGGCTCTCTGTCCTTCTACAGAGTCTCCTCTGACTCACTGATCCACCTCCACACCTTCATCACCACATTCACTCATCCTCTCTATGCTGGATTTGGGATCTGGTCCAGGTTTGGTTCCTGGTTTTCTCTGTGTTGAGTGTAAAGAGTGTGATGGTAGCAGAGAAACTCTGACTGGTGAACAGATAGTTCAGTCTGTACATGTCTGTCTCTTTCACTCAGAAACATCTTTTCAGATTCATGGATTCAATCAGTTTGTGTGTGAAACTCTTCTAAATGATTCCTTGGAAACTTCTTCCTCTTCCAGTCCTTTAAAGATGGAAGCTGTGCTTCTTCCAGGATCCACATGTTGTTTCCAGTCAAAGCTTCACACTGAATATCAGGATGTTGTGTTCACTTCATGTCAGCTGCAGTTAGTTCCACTTCATGATGCTGGAAATGAAAATCCTCCCAGTGTTTCACTCTTAGTTTGTTTGCTTCATTCTGTCTTTATTGGACTTTCTCACATTTTCACATGTTGAATTAAAGATTAATTTCATGTTTTGCTTCATTTTTCACCACAAATGTTTGACTTTCTACTTGAAATGTAGAATTTAAAGAATTTTCATTAAAACTTTCACATATAAATTTTATGTTTATTTTCATTCAGATTATTTTAGACTTTTTGTGAAAATATTTGATGTTTAATGAAAAATAAATATGATGTAATTTCTCTTTTATTTCAGTTAATGCGGTTTTGATATTTTATCTCGAATTTCATTGTGTTTAATTTTGTTATTTCTTGTTTTATTCCACTAATTTACTGGACGTTTTTTTTTAGAAGTTTTAATGTTTTTCATCATGTTTCATTTTTTTGTTTCGTTTAATAAATTAATAAAAATTCTCTCTTTTGTCACTCATCTTCAATCTTTTTCTTTATGATGATGATGATGAATAAGATAAAACCAGGCTGTTTAGTTTTTATAATAAAGAACAAATATAAAGATGTTTTAACTTTATCCAATGTAGAACAATGAAAGCAGAAGTAAAACAGAAGAACAAAACAAATGAAGCACCATAATAAGAACATGCTAGAACAATTATTATTGTAAAATATTAGAGGAAAACAGAAGCAACATAAAAGAGATTAGAAAAATATTAAATGGTATTATTAACTGTGTGTAGCATATACAATGCTGATGCTATGGTTACAGGTATGATTGACCAGTAGTATTTGGTAATGCTAGGCTAGATCAGAAGTTTCTAAGATCAACCCGAGGATCACAGTTGTAAATAAATCACACAAACTGAGAGGACAAGAGTGCAGCAAGTGAAATGTATTCACATATATACACTGTTTACACATTCATATAAAGAAAAAACTGGTTCAGCATTGAGATGAACTTTTCCTTCTGAACATAGTTCAGAAGCTGGTATAACCAAAGTCTTATACCCCTTTCTTGGACTGTCTTTTAGTTGATGATAGTTTATCCAATAAGTGTCCTGCAGTGCTTCCTACCACACCAGAGATAGAATCATGTGCAGTTCACATTCCTGATGCTTTCCAAATCAATCCCTTCTGGTATCTCGCCATCATCCTTTTATGGTAATCCTGTATGACTTGTACTCCTGGATCCTGAGCTTGGAGAATCCGATCTCAGACCCTGGTCTTAAAATCTGGCCTTGAAACCTGGTCTTGAAACCTGGCCTGCAGAGACAGGACCAATGATTACCATCAATGCACTTAACATTTCCCTAATGCTAAAAAAAAAAAGAAATAATCGCTAATACTTTAAACATCAATATACCAAATAGCAGTAAACAGCATCATCAAGACTTTGGTGTGAGCATTAGCCAGGCCTTGAAACAGGGTTTGAACCACGGAGATCAAGGGATTACCCATTACCGAATAATGCAATCGTTCTGGTGGTTCACGTTTCCGAGAAGAACATCTGGGTAGCACCTCAGCCTCGTCAGGCTCACTAGGCACATCGGCAGAATTCTGATTGGCAGGATCCCATGAGAACCCAGATTGGTCTGACACAGGAACTGCATCCCTTGGCCCCAAGGATATCTCAACCACAGGCACCTCCTCAGAAACAGGGGTAGGTATTTCTTCTTCTTTCACTAGGTGTAACAGGTTAGGTACATTAGTCCCTTGATGTTCCTCCACCGGATCTTCTCTGGCTTCGACTGCTTTGTCATCAGAACTGGCTAAGTCGTCCCCATCAGATGGTGGTAGGGACTAGGTGGTCCTCATGTGACTCTGTTGGAGTAGCTCTTCGAACGGGATCTAGTTGTGGTGAATCAGGGTCCACAGTGTCACTTGGGGCCAATGTTGTTACAAACCCCGTAATGTCACTGGACTCTGGCAGAGGATCAGGCTGGCTAGTACCATCTACACTGAACTTAACTGAGCACTGGCTAGACAGATCTGGAATAAATGACTTGACACATTCCTCTTCTTCCTCCAGGGAAACAGCACAATCGGTTCAAAATCTCGTTTGACTGCGAGTCTTTGGTCTGCAAACTGGAACACCCATGGGAGGTTCGTTGACTGGACAGGATTGGAGGAAACCACAGGGCAAAAGCAGATCTCTATGGGGGATACGAATTGGCCCATCCTTTGTCTCTGATTTCACAGTGTAAACAGGAAGATCTCCTGCACACTTTAAGACAACATACACATCCTGCTCCCATTTGTCCTCCAGTTTATGCTTTCCCCTCAGGCGAACATTGCGGACCAAAACTTGATCTCCCACTTCCAAGGTGTTATTCGCTTATCAAAGCGGGTCTTGTTCCTCTTCCTCTACTTGAGTGTATTTTGCATAACCAGTTTGTAGCTCTCTTCAAGGCGGGATCTGAGGTTCTTAACATAGTCTGAATAGGAAACAAATTGGGGTTCTTGAACAGGCAAACCAAAAGCTAGGTCGATAGGGAGTCGGGGGGATCGACCAAATCAAAGTTCATAAGGAGTGAACCCTGTAACCTCGTTTCTAGTACAGTTGTAAGCGTGTACAAGAGGTTTCACATACTCCCGCCACCTTAACTTCTGCTTTGTTTCCAGAGTTCCTAGCATGTTCAAGAGAGTCCGATTGAAACGCTCGACAGGATTCCCTCGTGGATGATAGGGAGTCGTGCGAGTTTTCTTTATTCCAGCTACTTCATATAGTTCTTTAATTAATTTTGACTCAAAATCTGGTCCTTGATCGGTGTGCAAGTGCTCTGGAATGCCATAATAGACCATGTAGTCATTCCAGAGACACTTAGCAACAGTCTTGGCCTTCTGGTCAGAGTGGGTATGGCAACAGCGAATTTAGTGAAATTGTCTGTGAGGGATAAGAAGTCCATACACAAAAGTTCGAGAGGCCGACTGGTTTTGATGTTTACCAGTGGAGCAGCATTCTCTTTTAAGGCTTCTCAACATCCGCTGCCATCTTTGGCCAGAAAAATCGCTGAAATACTAGGTCGAGAGTACGTTCTATTCCCATATGCCCCATATCACGGTGAAGAGATTGGAGGACTGTCGAGCGCAGATCTGGGGGAAGGACGAGTTGAAATGTGAGCTGATTCTCATCCTGCCTTCTCCTATACAACACGCCATCCTTTAACTCCAATCGGTTCAGCTCCCTCAGCAACAAAGGCAACTCTGATAACTCTTCTCGAGCTGTGGGAGGAATCAGGTCTCCAGTCTGGAGCTGGTGAATTTCCTCACGGATTGCGGGGTTGGCTTCTTGTTCTGTTTTTAAGTCATCATGGGACAAAAAGGAGATAACTGGTAAACCATGGCATTCCTCTTGGTAATAATTATCTGGAATGGTGTTTATATTGATAGAAAGGGATTTAATTAAAGTAACAGGATATAGAAGATCTGACTGTGCTCTCACCAGGCAGCTTTGGCAGATAGCATCCGCAGAGACCTCGTCAGCATCACCAGGCTCGCACAGCTGTCTTGAGAGATGATGGACCAAGGAGCAGAAGTCAATTTCTCAATCACGAGTTCAAAAGCAGTCTGACAATCAATTGTCCACCTTTCCCCAAAGGACTGTTTAGGATCAAAATAGTTTTCAACAGGTTTCTTTTTCCTGGTGGACCGCTGAACTGACGCATAGCCTCGTGTTAGAAGGTTTAACGGTTTTACAAGGGTAGCATAGTTTTTAATAAGCCGCCTGTAATAACCAGCAAATCCCAAGAAAGATCTCAGCTCCTCAAGGTTTCGGGGAACTGGCCAGGCTTTTAAAGTAGAAATCTTCTCAGGGTCCTTTTCTACACCTTTCTCCGATACTACATGACCTAAGTATCTCACACTAGTCTGGAAAAATGTGCATTTTTCAGGTGATAGCTTTAATCCGAACTCTTTCAGTCTGTTTAATACTCGTAACCGTTGCTCATGTTCTTCCAGCGTGGCAGAAAAAATTATGAGGTCGTCGATGAACACTAGGACCTCATTCAAATGCAAATCTGGTGTAACAAAAGCAGTTTTTGCTTTGTCTTCTTCACTCATCTCGATTTGGTAATATCTGGGTTACATATGGGTCTAAGGAAACATCATTTTGTGATTATTTTACTGACAATGGTAAAATAAAATAAAATAAAATAAAAAAAAAACCAGCAACATAAACACAAGCAGCAGCTTTAATGAGTTCTTTGTTACCGTTGGACCAAAGTTGCAGAGAAATGAATGAAAGTGGTGCCTGAAGATGATAATGAAGAAACAATAGCAGGAAACATTAGCTCCATGTTTACATGTAAAGTCCAAGGAAATGAGATAATAAATATAGTTAGTAAATGCAGAAATAAGACACCAGCAGACTGGAATGAAAGTGACGTGGTAATACTCACAAAGGTTATTCTGGGAATTTCTAAACCGTTAACACACATCTGCAGTTTATCCTTTCATACAGGAACATTTCCAGTAAAATGAAAATAGAAAAAGTTTTACTGTCGTTCAGGAGACAAACACCAGTTTACAAACTACAGCCCGTTTCATGGCTTTCACAGTTTTCTAAAATCCTGGAAAAGTTCTTTATAAAAAGACTGGATAACTTTATTGACAAACTAATATGTGATCAGACTGTCAGTTCGGATTTAGAAGCAACAGATCAGCATCTCTGGTGATGACGCATTTAAGAGAGGAAACTACTAACTGTATAGATCAGAAACTCTCTGCAGCAGGTTATTTATTGACTTCAGAAAGCCTTCCACACTATTGATCATGGTGTTTGATGAATAAATTGGAGTGGTGTGGAATACGAGTGCTTGTGCTGACATGGATTCAGAGCTGTTTAACTAAAAGGCAGCAGTATGTGATGATTGGTGAACACAATCACATTGTTTGGACCTTGTTTGTGGAGTCCCCCAGGGCTCCGTGTTGGGGCGAAAGCTCTTTATTCTCTACATAAATGATATGTGGAAAGTCTTGTTGAAACCGCTGACGAATATTTACCCTATTGTCAGTTCTTTGACCGACCTTTCAGGCTCACGTCCTGTTGCTTCCTCTCTTGGATCTTTAACGACCGGTGAGACTGCAGTCGTGAAGTGATGGGGTAACCTTTCCACCTCGATTCTTTTGGCGCGGGAACAAGCAATTTTACCCCTTTAGAATTCCTGATTATTATCGTCCGCTCATGCGGAGATAGGCCTGAGGAGTTATTCTGGTAGATAAGCCAACCTTTGGGTCTAGGAGTATGAAGCTACCGTACTATCGTCCTAACAGGATCACTACCTGGTATCGAAGTAATAACCTAGCAAATTCTTATGTCTCTTCGGGTATCGGGGAATCTGGGGCTTACCTGCTCGTTGTGTTGTCCTCTCCTCTCCTCAGTGGATGTGGACAAATATAAGAGAAATAAGTTTGGTTGGGAAGTTAACCAAAGTTAACTATAACCCTTTTATTCAAGTTTTCTATTATTGGTACAATACAGAAAAAATAAAAAGAAAGAAAAAATAATAAAATTCCCTTTTCGGGGCTTCCCTTTCAGTGAGGGCTAAAAAGCAGAATATAAGAAATAAGTATAAAGTAAAAGTTTCCCTCAATGGGTGGTTCCGCTTTCGCGGTCTAAATCTTCTCTAATAATAATTAAATCTCCCTTGGTAAAAAGGGCAAAATCTATCCCAGCAAAAGGGATGAAGGTCTGCAAAAATCTAACAAAGTCTCTGCAAGATCTCCGTCGAAAAATTTGTAGAATCTTTCCTCACTCTCTGCAAAATGTCTCTGTAAAAAGAATGTGTCTCTCTTCAAATTATCACCAGTATATATACATAACTTAAAAACCATACCACTTGATACCTTCCTACTAACAGAAAAAAACACTCAAAACCAACCCTCTCAGTAATTTTCCATCAGCGGAAAAAGCATATGTGGGCATCCTGCAAAGTGATCCCTCCTTCTGGGTTGCATCAGAGCTGAAGGAAAAGAAGACACTTTTCCCTGTCCCATTATCTATCTATTCTCACAGTTTACACAAAGGCTGCTTGTTAATATTTTCTGAGTTTGCTGGGAAATTCCGCTCTGCTTTGGAGCCAGCAGATAGGAGTTAACTCCCTTCTTAGACACCCAGACCTGCTTCAAGGCCTCTCGCCACTTCTTCAGCAGTGTAAAACTCTGTCTCTTATTTGTACCTTATTTGTGAATGCACGCTCTGTAAGCTGCAGAATAATAACAACTAAGCTGTAGCTCTATTAATCAAAACCAAAACCTAATGAACATCACTAAAATCTAAGGATAATAATGTAAATATGCAAGCAAACAGGAATATATGAAATGTGAATAGGCAATGCATAACACATAGAAAAACATGACTGAGTATTGATCAGGTAGTCCATAAACTCAGTCTTTTGATTATAAACATCATCTCACATCATGCGTGTCATAACAGTCATATATTCAAATTTTAATAAACTTCTCTCCCTTCTTCACACACTGAGAGCAAAAGCGGTGGTTTCCAGGCAGGTGTGAGTTATCTGTTGAGATAAGGGCCTCTGCTCCCTGACCGCTGCCTAAGCAACACTCTCTGGCCCAGAGCAGTGTTCACATCACCCTCTGAAGAGCGCTGCCTTCACACCCTCCTTGACAGGATACGCTGCACCTCATCGACGATGATTCCTCTGTCAGAACCCTCTCCCCGGACTTCAGCCCACAGGAAGTTCCTCTGCTGGTTATTGGGGAGACGATGCCACACAGTTACCGTAACTCTCTTCTTCGTTTCTCCAAGCTCTTCTTGTGCGATCCCTTTGTCCTTGGCGTAATGCATCTGCAGGACACTATTGGATTTTAACTTGTCCAGGACGTCAGGGGGGAGATCTTCACAGTGTCTCCCTGGGTGGCCTGGTTTTATCATTACAATCTCCTTCCAGACTTCTGGGTTTCCCAGGTGGTGCTTGTTGACCTTTATCACTCTTCCCGCAGTTTTAACGAAGAACTGTACAGAGCCCTTCCCTTCCAATACGTCAGGCTTTGTTTCTCTCTCCTTGGGACGTTCAGAGCTTAGATTCCTTCTGCTCTTCTTCCTTGTTGGCCATGCCAAGGGTCCTCTCTTTCGTCGATTTTCCCCTGCTCCCGCTCTTCCGGTAGTACAGCGGCTGTTTCCATCACCTTTTCTTCTTTGTCTGCCTTTTCCATCAATATTGCAATGATTTCTTCTTGTCTGTAGTTGTCTTTTATTTGTCCTTCCAACTCTTCCAAGGAAGGTTTGTTGTCCAGCATTTCACTCGTCATGACGAGCAGTTGATCTTCTCCAGGACCTTCCGGAGGGAAGAGGTCCAAGGCATCTCCCAAACTGGGTGTTTTGAGCTGTAACTGCTCTAATTCCTGAAACAACGATTCAGTCTCAGAGAGAACTCCTCTCTGGTCTGCACCCTCCACTCGTCGAGCATGTCTTTGTTTAGTCTCCTCCTTGTCCTCCTTCTCCCTATCGGGCTGGCGTTTCTTGGCTGCCTCTGCATAGGATAGTCGTTTGGCACACCTTTGGCTTTGGCTATCTCCTCTATCTCCTTCTGCACTCTGCAACGAAGGCATTCAGATCTGAATTGCATGCATGCACATACCAGTATGGTCCTATAATGGTTCCAGAATATCTGGTCTGTCTCTGGAGTTGGTATTAAGGTCTCGCTTCCCAGGAAGGTCAAGAGAGTAACTTTGTTTCCGTTATGCAGCATCACTTTCGCTGGTTCCCTGTTTGGGGCTGCGGTTCATCTCTCTGCTTCCTATCATAAGAGTACAATATCCCATGACAGGGAAAATGGCTAAGTTAATGTAGGTAAGTATTTGCAACAATATATGTATAACTAATATTTAATATAATAACTGATCCAGTTGACCGAATACTCATGCCAACGGGAGGATAAGTTCACAAACTGGAGAGTTGCATTCACTAATCCCAACAGGGCTATAACTGTATTAGTTCTTAGCATGGCTGTTCCTCCGTCTCACAAGACGATAAAATTTTTAATACACGATGGCCTACTGGTTCCCAAGCAGGGCTCTCCTAGCTCGGCAGAGAAGCCGATACATGCCTGTTCTTGTCATCGCCTAAGCCTGTTTTCTGACCCCTTATAAATAATAAAATTATATTACCGTGGTAACTATTGGTGAGGTCCCTTCAGGGTTGTGAGTCATGGCCTTCCCTTCATCAGGGCTGCTTTCGTTGTCTGAGCTGTTCATCCTGTCTTCCCTTTTTCGCCTGGGTCTCTAACCTCTACCTCCAGTAGTCTCCTGTTATATCCTATTAGCCCCTCCCCTTGACTTTGCCCTTCCTTCAGGGGCGACCTTCGTCTGAGCAAAGGCATGAAGGGGCGTTCTGTTTTATCACGTAGGTTTTCACACTCCAGGGCGTCTCCCTCCTCGGGTGCTTCAAACAAGGGCCTTCTATACGGCTCCAACTTCCTCTTAAGGTAGTACAGGAAAACCTTGATGACTATGAGGGCCCCTGCCAGGGTTACCAGGAAACAGGTGGCGTATATGAGATAAGGTTTAAGGACAGCGAAAAGTGGCTCCAATACTGACTCGTTTACTGCTGTTGCTGCTGTCGTCACAACTGTTTTTACTGCTTCTTTCGTTACTCTCCCCAGTTCCTGCAACCCTATTTTGGCTCCTTGACCTGCCACTTTAAATAGGTCCCCCCATGTAAATTTCTCACCTTCGCCCCAACCGTTAAATTTTATGGGAAAACATCTTCCCTCCTTTACTACATGAGTCCATCTCCAAGAGGGGCGAAGTTCGTCCTCCTCGATCTCATTGGGGGTCCAATGTTTGAATTGGCTGAATCTCAGAACACTAGTGTATCCTTCGAATATGTGTTTTGTCCGATACAGGAAATTTATTGTGAGCGTTATTGTATTCTGGGCATGGCAATAGGTTGTGGCCAGGCCCAGGAGGTTTCCTATATTAAAGTCTGTTATCCCAAAGCTGGGCCAATCATCATCACATACCATGTTCTGTTCATGACTCTGCTTGCCCTCAACATCTGGTATGGCGATACCCCTTCGTACCGTTATAAGTTGCTGATAAAAATTAGTACACGCCTTCCCTAGTATCGTTGGGGGATCTATTCCATTCTTCATGGAGTATTTTCGAGTATTTGCTTCTACCACATACTTTTTGCCGCCATCATCTTGTCTTATCCATCTCTGGGACAATTGATATTGTTTAAAGTATGCTCCATCTCTCACAGCCCTCCTTGCTGCATAATCAGTGTCATACCTATATTTGCTATAGCCTTGTTTCCTAGTGTAATATCCAAACTTTACTTGATTTTTCCAGATATACTCTGTCATCTTGTGTGCCGATGCCGGGTACGCACTTGAATATCTTCCCATTCTAACCAGGGTATATTTAGTGTAGTTTTTCTCTGTGCGCGTAATTATTTTGGGCCAGGTCAGGTTAAAGTTCTCTGATAACTCGGGGTCATGAGAGTTTGCCATCATGGACATTACTTGTCCCCACCAATGGTTTCTCATTACACCTTCCAAATCCTCATTCCCAGTGAGGAGTCGGTTCCTACAGTTAGCAAGCTGTATTTTCCCTTCTTGGGAAATTCCTGGTGCTACCACGTACCTGCCGTCTGATGCCAGGGATCTGGCGTCAAAGAAGGGTACATTATAGAAGTATGAGTACATTCCTCCCACGGTCTCTTGGAAGGTCCCTAAGTGGGTTCTATTCCACCTTCCTCCTTCATAGTCTGATTTATTGTAAATTCTCAGCTTCGAGAAATCCTGGGTGGAGCTCAGTAGGGTGCTTTCAATACATCCTACCATAAGTGTTTCGAAGGACGGGTAATTGTTATTCATCCATTCTCTAACTCTTGGGTGTTTGAAGTTAGGAACTTTCATTCCCCATTCCCATTTTCCATTGTTTGGATGCATATAGTAGCCCGGAAAGGGCCAATGTATCCCATTTGGATGGGTGCTGTTATTTTCATTTTTTGATAACCACGGGGACGTGGTTACAAACAAGGTCCAGTTAAAGTATTCTCCAATTTCTTGGTCTTCTAGGACACAGAATGCACACCTATCACTTAGTGCTCTTCTGGCCCTCTGTCTCTTACCCATGGCTTCTGGGTTCTTTGCATACTCTGACTCAATCATTCGATTCATTAGTTCTTTTATTCCAAGAAATGTGGTGGCTTCTTTTATGGTCGTTCCCTGTTTTGGTTCCCATGATTCAACCGATTCTATTACCAGGGGTTCCATTAAACAGAGGGTACGATTTGCTCCCTTCTCGGGATTGCAGGTGCAATTCTTTACTTGGAAGTATCCCAGACCGAACGGTCCCCAGAAGGGGCTCTTATGGTGATACCTTCCCGTCATAGTTTGAAAGGTTATGGTTTCCTGTGTTTCATTTTTCAGCCGTATTATCGCTTTTACCCTAAAGGGTTGATCTGGAACAGTGTTTACAGCTTTCACCACCGTCCCATTCAGGTGTGTTGTGTTGTTTGTCCCTGGTCCCTTGAGTGGGGAGATGTGTACCATCAACTGCTCCCAAGTCCAGGATGCACTGGATTCTGGTTTAAGCTGCCAGCCTCACAGCTGGTTATCTGATATTTCATTTCTTTCTCAGTGCTTTTCATGGTTCCTGTCGTAACCCAGTCCCTTTGGAACGGGGCCATTGATATCTCCTCTGTCGTACCCTTTTCCTTCTTCTTCCACCATCTGAATCTTTCCCTATTCAGTTGCTTGTTAATAAGATTTCCTAGACCTACGGTCTGATATCCTTTCGTCCCCATCCTGTTTTCGCTATAACAGATTCCTGTATTATGTTCCTGATTTCCTGGCCAGTAAGGTCAAGACCGGAGCGATATGTCATGGTGGAACATTGTCTCACAATTGGTTGCAGGCTGCCTTTGGCACAGCAGATTATCCGATAAGTGGTCCGAGCACAACACTGGTGGGGAATCATGTCTCCGTGGTCCAGTCTGCAGACATTGTATCGACACATTTTGGTGGCCATACACCTCTGGCAAAAGCTTAGCTTAGTGCTTCCCGCCAGTTCTACTCCCACTTGGGATGCTCTGTTTGGAGTTAGATTACGAGGTCTGTTTTCTCTTGGACCTTCCCAGACTGGGTCAAAGACTCTCATTTTACATAGAGCACAACACCCTGGTTTATATTCTTCCCATTCTAGGAACCCTCTTGTTTCTCCACCAGGGGGGCTAGTTCCCAAATAGGTTCCCTTCGTGGTACTAGAGAGGCACAACTGACCCCTACTTAGTGCGTTTTTGGTGGGTGTTGGGTTTTCTGAATCCATTATCCTTGTAGTTGATTTTCCCTCGGTCTCTTTCTGCTCTCCCGGGTTTTACGCCTGTAAGGACAGAGAGGGACCTATGCTCCCTGACCGTTGCCTTAGCAACGCTCTCTGGCCCAGAGCAGTGTTCACGTCACCCTCTGAAGAGCGCGGCCTTCACAGTCTCAGATACATGAAACTAATCCTGTTTCCAGATGATAGCAGTATTTTATGTCCTGGAGAAGACTTGCAGCAGGTTTTGGAACAATCCCACAGGAAATGAAGGAAGTAAAAAGATGGTTTGATAGTAATAAATTAGCAGTGAATTGAGATAAAACAAAGATGATGTTGTTTGGAAGCTGTGGTACAGATGCTGGGAGACAAGTGAAAATAGAGGATGTAATAAGTGAAAGGGTTTATGATTATAAATTTCTTGGTGTGATTATCAACCACAGAAAATGCTGGAAGTCACATATTAAGTTCGTTCAGACAAAAATAGCAAGAAATACTGCAGTTCTGATCAAATCTAAACGTTTCTCGGATCAAAAATCACTTTATATTTTGTAGGGGAGAGTGGGGTCATTTGTGCCAAGGGGCAAATAGTGCCCCCCCCCCCCCCTGTTATCTAGAAAACCATGGAAGAAATTGGTCATGTGACCACATATTTTTCAAGAGGCATCCATTTTACTCATCCTCCAAAGAAGGGAGACACACGGCTTGAGAGGGAAGCACATTTAATTTCAACAAACAATTTTTTGCCATCCAGAGTAAAATTTTTACAATGAAGGTTTTTTGATTGCTGTGTTTGAACAATTATAGACAACTCTGAAAATAGTTCACACAGGTTTTAGTACTTTAGTAAGCGACACCATGAGTCTATACAGTTAGCATGATGCTAGCTTAAAACATCTGGGGGATGCATTTTTTTCAAAATGACAGACACGGTTTCAGCTCCTCTTGAGGAGTTGAAAAGAGCAGTGAAAAAGGTGCAACAGGGGAAGAGTTACGTCAGGTTGGAAAGGAATCTGCAGGATGACCATAAAAACACACAAAAATGGGAAAAATGAAAAAGTCAGGCTATGAAAAAACAGCAGTTGCCAAACAAGTCTTGTTTCAATGTTTCATGGCATCGGTGTCATGAAATGCCGTGAACTGGCTTTTGAGTTGAGAAATAACATGGACATGCCTGCCAGCTGGACCAGAGACAAACAAGCAGGTTAGATCAAGTATAGGCTACTCGATCGTTATTGGAGTGGATAGCTTCAACTTAGCCAAAGCTGAATGTAAATTACAATGTGCTGATAAACTTTGAACCTTTTCTAGACTTGACTGGTTCAATGCCTTTAAAGTACGCTACCATTTGGCATGTGGCATTCCTGAAGCAGCCTATCTGTCTGCTGGTGACTGTCATTGTGAAGTTTGCAGGTAAGAAATCCAAATCCTACAACTTGAACGTTGAAGGTGACGAGATCAGAGCAAAGTTTCTGAAGCAAAGTTGTAAGAGGTCTGTTGATGGAAAGCCCATCTTCACATTTAGAGAGGATGATGAAGGAGTCATCCCTAGAGTTTATGTTCTCAAGAAACTACCTACACCACAAAAACTTAGTGGTACAGCCAGAAGGAGCAGAAGTTCACATTCCCTTGCAGCATTGACAAGTGGGATGTTCAGCAGAAGCTCAAATCTGTGAAGAGATTCAAATGCAGATGATTTGGTGCTCATTTTGGATTTTTTATTTTGTAGGATATAGGTAGGATGTAAAGTAGGATGTTAAGTTATAGGCCTAGTAGGCTGGATCTGTGAGGAGTAAGAGTCAGTTAGGTGTTCATGTGACAGTATAGGCTTAGCGAGAGATCCTTCAGCATGCTTTACAAGATTTCTCCTCTGTCCAACCCGATGAGCTTCTGGAGGTTCTTGACAATGATGCTTGCAGAAGAAGGGTCTCAGCAGACACCCTTAAAGACATTGTACTAGAAATTTCCCTCAAGGAGCTTGTGCAGAAGCCGGTGTTTGTTGTTGCTGCTGGAAGGACATCACAAAACCTTGGATCAATCTAAATAACGAACAGCTGACAATGATGTATGCAAACCTTAAAGCGACATCTAAGAATGTGTTAAAGATGTTGAGATTCCCAGCAGATTTGAGAGCAAAGCAAAAAGAGCTTGAACATCATCTTAGAAGATATATTGGAGAACTTGATGAAGAAAAACTTGGGAGGTTTTTGAGATTCTGCACAGGGTCAGATTTGATTGTGTCAGACAGTGTAACTGTGGAGTTTATAGTCATGTCTGATTTCACTAGACGGCCAATTGGTGGCACCTGTGGAAAGTTTCTGCAGCTACCTGACTGCTACGAACGTTTCCCAGACTTCCGTGCTGAGTTCAATGACATCCTTGAGAGCAATGTTTAGGTGATGGACATTATCTAGGACACAGTATGTTGCTTCATAGCCATGGCTGTAGCCATATTGTTGCCAGGCCAGGGTTTCTAAAGCAATGACAAGGACCAGTTTTTCTTAAGTGATATATTTCTCTTACTAAGTTACATGGAACCTTTAGATGAAGCTTGTTCAAAGCGTTCACTAAGTTCTCTAAGCTGTAGGATGTTATCATTTGCTCTGTGAAACACAGAAAACATGTTAATGTCATACAACGTGTCATGCATGGTGGAGGGTTTTTGGTTCTGGAAATGCTGTGATTGCCCACAATTAGGGAGAATTCTCTAAACGGAAATGGTAAATGGTCTGTACTTATATAGCGCTTTTATCCAAAGTGCTTTACATATACGTCACATTCACCCATTCACACACACATTCACACACTGATGGCGGAAGCTGCCATGCAAGGCGCTAACCACGACCCATCAGGAGCAAGTAGGGGTTCGGTGTCTTGCTCAGGGACACCTCGACATGAGCTCTCCGGGCCGGGATCGAACCGGCAACCCTTAGGTTACAGGACGACCACTCTACCCATTGAGCCATGCCACCCCAGTCTTGTTCTTTGCAGAGAGGATGGAGCTCATAACTTTGCTTTCTTTTAAACAGCCCACCCTGGCCTAGTCCTGTTATCACACTGTTTAGACTTTATTTTGTAAAATAGAACTGCATTAATGGCTCCAGATAGCAGTGCCTCCATTTTCCTTGGCAGTTAAAGGTAAAACTGTCATGCAGGAGAGTTTCATCTGACATTTTCGCCCTTTAAAGGTTGTTCATTTCTTTATTTGTACATTTCTACAAAGATAAGATGTGAATGGCATAGTTAAGTTTAAAAAGGAGCTATTTACTTAAAAACTGTGGCCAAAGACTGAATGCTGCTTGTCTTCAGGTCTCCTGGATTCACACTGCACACTAAGTGAAATGGAGAAACAAATTCTGTGTGAAATTCTTACAACCTAACATGCACAGGCATTTACAAATGAGTTAGTAAGCAAAGTTGTTCCATTTGGCGGCTGAGGAGGAAATAACCTGCAGTTTAAGAAATCTCAGTCTTCCTACAGTCTTACAAGACAAACTGTTTTTGTGAATGTTCAGTTCATTTTTTCATAAATATGTTAACAGTAATACATTTCCTAATTCAGTATGTTTACATTTCTGCATATTTATTTCATTTCATAGACCCATTGTAAATAAATTGGAAATGTAAGTGGTCATGCACATTAATTTCTTATAGAATTTGTACAGGTTTTGTTATTTTTCCATAAAACCTTTACTTATGGTAACTTTATTATGGTATATTAAGTATTGGTGATTTAAGTGTTCATTAGATTTTTCTTGCGTTTTGTATTTGAAAGGCTGTTTAAATGTTTGTTGGAAACACTAAGCAGAGGTATTTTGTGGGTTAGTCTTTAACAGAAGTTGACGAGAGAATGTCCATGCTTTGATATTAAAAAAGAAAGAAAGAAATTCTATTTAATCTGTGTGTGTTGTTTTTTAACAGTTCATCAAGTTAAAGGTGGATTCACCGACGCGGAGGCGTGAACCGGTTGCCTCCGTGAAGTCCTTTATTTTATGATGATGGCCACCTCGGAGGGCATTATCCCGCTTATACCATGGTCCATTAAGAAAGAAAAAATATTAAATAAATTATTAATGTGTTAATGTTGTTTTTTACCAGTAAAATTGTAAGTTTTTCATAAGAAGCGGCTGAGTGGACTATTTTGTTGTGACGCTTTGCCAAGGTAACCGGCTCTGACACAGAACCTGCAGCTCGGTCGGCTGCAGTTATGTTACGTGACAGAATCATTTCAGAGGCGGGTTCAGCTCTTACAGCTTGTGTGTGTCCAGAGGATGATGCAACATTTTGTTTCAAACAGTCAACGTCCACAGATAGTTTCCTACATGTACAGTAACCAATTCACTGAGCCTGACCAACTCAGCCTTACCAAACCAGCTACTAGTGCCTCACTCTGCTCTTTCCGCTCTCTAAATGAGGACGAAGTCTCTAAACTTCTAGTCAGCTCAAAACCCACAACCTGTCCTCTTGATCCTGTTACCTCTGACATCCTGCAGAGCATTTTACCTACAGTCAAATTTGCAGTAACTCATATTATCAACTCCTCTCTTAAATCCGGTGTCTTTCCTTCTGCCTTCAAGCAAGCTCGGGTTACCCCACTGCTGAAGAAACCCACACTCAACCCAGCCCAGGTTGAAAACTACCGGCCGGTCTCATTGCTTCCATTCATGTCTAAATTACTAGAGTGTGCCGTCTTCAGTCAGGTTTCACAGTTCCTCCAAGACAACAACCTGTTTGATCCTATGTCTACAACATCAGGAGGATCAGACCCTACCTGACTGAACACACAACCCAGCTCCTGGTCCAGGCTCTGGTCATTTCACTCATTGACTACTGCAACTCCTTACTGGCTGGCCTGCCTGCATGCTCAGTTAAACCTCTGCAGATGATCCAGAATGCAGCAGCACGTCTGGTCTTCAACCAGCCCAAAAGAGCTCATGTCACTCCGCTGCTAATTGCTCTTCACTGGCTTCCAGTTGCAGCACTCATCAAATTCAAAGCTCTGCTTCTGGCTTACAAAACAATAACCCAAACGGCTCCGGTCTACCTTCACTCCTTAATCCAGAGCTACACTCCCCCTCGAAAGTTACGCTCTACCAGTGAAAGACGCCTAGTGCTCCCACCACAACGTGGCGCAAAATCAGTAGCTAGACTCTTCTCCTCTGTTGTTCCCCGGTGGTGGAACGATCTACCAAACTCCGTCCGATCCGCAGAGTCCGTATCCACTTTTAAGACCAAGCTAAAGACTCAGTTGTTTAAGGAGCATTTCCACATTTAGCTTAACTAAATGAGTCAGAAAGATTTGTCCAGCTTTTTGGCTCAACCAAGTACTGAAGAAGCTGTGTGCACTCATGCCCAAGATGATATTGTGTGATGAAATCATGCACTTATGACCAAGTTGATATTGTGTGATGAAATCATGCACTTATGACCAAGTTGATATTGTGTGATGAAATCGTGATCCTGTATTTAAATAAAATGACTAAGAAAAACAAAAATTATATGCACTGCACTAGCACTACATGACAGCACCTGGGTCCAACTGGACTCAAAAGCAGTCTGACTATCACTTAGTTATGACGTCCCATCTTGTTTGAATTCATGCTTGTGTTGTTCTTACTCTCAAATGTAAGTCGCTTTGGATAAAAGCGTCTGCTAAATGACTGTAGAATAGAATAGAATAGAATAAAATGTTCAATAAGCCTGCAGGCTGCTCTGATCTGGCGTCTGCTGCCCAGCGTCTGAGTTTCTGTTGCCACGGTTACCAACTACCATTTAGTCAGCACATGCATGTAAAGGACAGAGGGGGCTTGCTGAATAGGTATATTTTTAAAATAATTCCATTTCAGATGGAATGTCGCGTCAGCTATATTCTGCCTTTTATTTAATATATTATAGAGAAGTTTGCAAAAATGATGCAAAAGTTTATGAAGACAGGACATAGTGGCCGTGAGAGCTCTACTAACTGCAGCTTAGTAAAACACATTCAAACAGATAAATGATCAGTAAATTAAGAATAAATTTTCATCAACTTGACTGTACAACAGACAAGCTGGTGTTATGCTCCAGCCTGTTGAACTCTCTCTGCTGTCATACACCAGGGCCATTTTTACAGAAATAACACCTAAACACAGTCAAAGTAAAATGATGCAAAAGAAAAAAAAACAGATAGAGACAATGTGTTATGTGTGTTTGGTAAAATGTAAGAGTTAACAGGTCTCAGACTTACTGCGGATGGACTGAATCAGATGAGGAATGACAGGAAGGATCTTGGACCCTCCGCATTCCAGCATTTCATGGATTCTCTTACAGGCTAGGAGCTCCAACGGATGATCAGTTTCAGATAATCCGTCAAAGAACAGTGGCAGGTTGTAATCCAGCTTCTCAATATCCACCTGAAGACAGAAATGCTCATTTGTACATTTATGTTCAGGTATTCTTGGCAAATGTCATTTGCAGGGAAACAGAAAGAGGGGAGGGGGGCAAGAATCCTCATGATGAAGATGTTTTTCTTTTTGAACAAACCACAGACACATGCTTTCAGTTATCAGATTAATGTCATGAAGGCATAAGTCAAGTTTGATGTCACCACCCCGTCGCGCAAAATAGATCAAGAAAACTTTTTTTTCTTTAAGAAGAACCATATTAAAGAAAACTAAATGATATGATCAGATATGCTGAGTCAGCTAGCTTACCATGTAGTGGCAGCCATTTAATGTCAGAATTTACCACCCTGTCACATTTTTAATTGTGAAGGGTTGTGTTTATGAAGCATATTTACTTGTGTATTTGTGTTCAAGCTGAATTATGTTTTCAAATATTAATGTCTAACAAAGGACACTTTACTGGTATGAAAACATACAGTTTTTACAAATGATTTCATGTATTATTGGTCATTGTGTGCATGTTGGCCATAAAAGGGTGGTACAAGAATGACTCCCAGGTCTGAATAATTATAGGTAATATTAAAATTAAAGGTAATATTAAAATATTTTATACCTGAGGTGGGAAAATGTTTTTTTTTTTTTTTGTTTTGTTTTTTTTCTTTTGTTTTTTTGAGGTTTGACCTAAGTTTTGTACTGTGGATTTCTTACCTTTTGCCCTTGATGACATTTTACTAATTACAAAGTGGTAATGGTACCCATTTCATGGAATGACTAAACTAACAAACTGCAGTTCCACCATCAGCCAATAGAGGGCATGTAACTGGATTATTCTATGGTGCCATTTGAGTCCTCAACATTTGATGACATTAAAAATCCATAAAAATGTGTCCCACTGTATTTTAAAAGTTCTAAGCTGTTAAGATATGTGTTCTTAATCACATAATAAGAGGCAATGCTCATTTTAAAGAAAAATATACAATCTTTCATCATCTTTAATTAACACATGGAATATGCAGGAGACATATCAACAAATATATATATATATATATATATTTTAACAAATGTTTAATTGTTTTCAGTATAAGAGGGATGTTCTTGATACTATGAACTATATTTATTAAAAGAATAAATATTATCTTTATTTAAAAAAATGACAATATGAGTGAGTCCTTTACTATAACTTCTGCCCCCATCACACTTACTTTTTAGTCTGTAAAGAGTATACTCTTATTTTACATGGCATCACAAACAGAAAATGACATCATGTGAGCCTAGGATCCAAGTTCAAAAGCAGACAAGGTCCCACATTATCTGATATTTGATGTTATTATAGGTTGAATCGGGTCCGTCAAGCTTTATGTCACCACCCCAAAACGCAAAATAGATCAAGAAAACTTTTTTTTTTTCTTTAAGAAGAACAATATTAAAGAAAACAAAATGATATTTCAGATTGAAATCAGATATGCTGAGTCAGCTAGCTTACCATGTAGTGAAATGGCAGCAAATTAATGTTGAAATTTACCATCCTGCCACATTTTTTATTATGAAGGGGTGGTACTGATGAAGCATTTATACCTGTGAAGTTGTTTTAAACTTGAGTTATGCTTTCAGATATTAATGTCTAATAAAGGACACTTTACTGGTAAGAAAACACGCAATATTTAGAAATTCTTTAATGTATTATTGGTCATCGTGTGCCTATTGTCCGTGACGGGGTGGTACAAGAATGACTCCAAGGTCTGAATAATCATAGGTAATATTAAAATTAAAGGTAATATTCAAATATTTTATACCTGTGGAATAGTTTTATTAAAAAGTGGAAAATGCACATAGTAATTTTCAACTTTTCTACATTGTACTTGATGTTTTCCAGCCTAGAGTTTCTGACAACATGTGGCAACAGACTGATTTCAGCCAAACTGCAGCTGGACAGCAGCTGGATGCAGATCTGATACACAAAGTCTAGAAATGGAAAGTTGTGTCCATCAGACCAACACAGCGGATTCTGGGATGTTCTGCTCTCTTGGTGAAACAAGCTAAACATTGTCAGTCAGCACTAATCTTTGTAACGTCAGCTCTTCATGAACTTTCTTTAAACTTTGTGTCTATGAACAAACTGAAGACGTGTTAAATTTCTAGCGAGGAGTAAATGTGGGGCTTTGCTCTGGAATTTGACTGAGATCTAATAATGAGGGAATCTGGTGCTCTACAGAGATGCCGATCACCAAAGTCTGGACAACACAGCTTTTAAAGAAACCAACTGCTGACTTTTCACATACTTTTCAGTTTAATGTGTAAATGTCGTCTTTTTGTGCATTTTTACTGAATTTTATTTGAGTTTTTTTCTTTTTAAACCAATAAAAACCTCTTCAATCTGTCTGTCTCTGTCTTAGATTCAGAGATGGACTGAAAACACTTGGTGTGCTGGACTAAATCCAAGCTCAGCTCTTCTGTGCTGGTCTCCTGCAGCCTCTCAGCTGATGTGGCTGACAGTCTTTTCATTATCCGCCATCTCCAGCTGGCAGCAACAGAAGCTGCTGAGGAAGTTCTTCCTTTCTGGAGACACACACAGAAGTAAATCCATGGAATTTGACCATTTCTTCTTCTAAGTGAAATATTTAGCTGCATCTGGTCATTGTGTGTCAGTTTAGAATAGTAAGAGATGTTCTGCTTTCTGTTTATTGTCCAGTTTCTTTCTTCCTTTTCCACCAGATGAGGAAGGAACAGAAACTGGGAACGATCCTCGCCTTTTCCACAGGAGCCAACACTCCTTCACCGAATGGGTTCTCTCCTCCACAAAGGAGGAGGATTCAGGAAGCTGCAAAGCTGCCGCTGCAAACAGCTGCACTAACTGCTTGAAGCTACGCTGCAGACCTCATACGGAGACCTTCAGGAAAACAGGGGCTCTGCGGTGGGCGGGACCCTTGGTTTTAGCCCAGCGTAATATGTGTACAGGTCTGGATCAAAGTATTCTGTGTTAAGGTCAAGTTCATGTTCAGTTAATGACACAAAGCAACGTGAAACTTTTCTTCTTTTCTCTTGTTTTTATGTGGTTTTGTACAATAAATACAAACCTGCTGCATATTTGTCAAACTGAAGTTAATAGATGTGAAGAACGGTTCACATTTTCAGCTGCTTTCTGCAAGTAATGTTGAAATCGAACTTCACTGCAGCTTTTTAGTCAGACACTATTCCACTTTTAAATTTATCTACAGCTCACTATTTTCCTCTTGATTTTATCGCCTGCTTTTCAAACGGATCAACCAACAAACACTTTGAAATACTTCTTCTTTTGTTTGTTTGCAGTTTTTATGTTTTGGGAAAAGTTTTAGGGTTCATTAAGTCTTACTGCCTTTATTTTTACTGTACAATGACGTAAAATCCACATGAGCCACTAAGTGAAAGAATCTTCTGGCTTTGCAACAAACTGGAATGAAGTTTACAATAAGACGGGGTCTCCCAGGCTGCTCATCAGGGGCCATTATCCTGCAGGTTTTGGATGTTTCCGCTGCAGCACACCTGAATCAGGTTAATGGCTCAACATGCTTTGGCAGAACTTTAAAAACAAGCTGCTGAGAAAAGCCATTTAAAGTGAATTAGGTGTGCTGGTGAAGGAAATCTCTTAAAACCTGCACAAGTTCAGCCTTGGAGGACTGGAGCTGGACAGCCCGGCAATGACGAAGCAGAACTTTCAGTCTGATGAAACTCACATTTACATGAAACTTGTGTGCTTCTAAATGATCTGTATAATAACTGATTTCTGGATAACAATTAGAAGAAGTTCATGGATGTGATTTAATGTGATGTGCAATCCATTTCCTCTTACATGAACGTCTTCATGAGCGTCTGAGTGCAGCTTCTATGAAATGTAGATGGACACATGTGGCATATTGTACAGTAAGAAGGGCAGCTCATCTGGTAAGTTCTACATATTTGTGCTGCTTTGTGAACAATCTGAAACAAGCTTCTTCTAGCGGCTGAGGAGGGCTCTATTTTTCTCCTGCATAAAAGCTGAAGCTTTGTTTCTGTGGGTCGTTGCACATGTAATGTGAAATGTTTGTTTCTGCTTGACTCTTCAGCTGTTAGACAGTTTTTCTCCCAACTTCTAGTCTCACATCAGAGTCCACAAATTTAGCATTAATGATGTTTTTGTTTTAGTCTTTCTATTCATCAAAGGATGTTAAATGTTAACGTGATTATTTCTTTATGGCAGTTTAGTGAGGTCTCCAGAGCCAGAAGCTTCAATAAAATGTTTCCTGTGGGACTATTTTTCATACCAGGAACCTGTATAAAAGAAATATCTTTCAATGTCAACATGGAGGTTTGAGCTTGGAGTCACATTTAGAGACAAAGTTTCTGAACAGACCAATAAAAAACTTGAAATGGAGCCATTACAAAGCTTGGCACAGTGTTATTTGACTGGAACTTTATGAACTGGATGATATTCATTTTCTATTTGTCACATGATGGAAAACTGTTAAAAAGCTTCTCAGCATCAATCATATGGATAAAACCAGGAATTCCTCCTTCCAAGAAAATGCACAAGGCTACAGAATAAATACACCATGATTTCCATCATCTTCACATGGATGAAGGTGCTGAAGAGAAGACGTTGTGGCATCACTGAGAGGAATATTAATAGATGAATAACAATATTATTGTGTGGAACTGCTGCAGGATCATCGTTGCCAAAGCCACTAAGGTAAAAGTGCCCTTCATACTTGGGTTTTGTGTTCCTGCATTGTTGTTAACACCCTGCTGCCACAGCTGAAGAGGAGTTTGTCCTCCTTGTGGTGAAAGACGTGGTTATTCCACCCATTCTGAAACTCACTGGCAGCCCTTTGACTTGGTGGCAAATAGATGTAATGAAGACAAACGTAGTTCATGAAGAGAAACTAGTACACCTTGCTCCTCCATAAAACTGAACAGATCAGCAAAATGAAACCACACAACTGGATTCAGTTCTGCCCACAATCTCTCAGTTCTTCTGCTCTGACCTGCCAGTAACAACGCCGTCTATTTAATCCTCTCCTGTGATGCATGAAACGGCAACACCAGTGTTTTCCAGTCCGTCATCACGTCTCACTCTAGATGCTTTTCCAAAGTTCTGATGCCACAATGAAAAGGGACAAAACACTTGAGGCTCTGCTGCTGTCTGGACCAGCGAGGTAGATAATGGTCCAACTGAAGCATCAACACAGCCGTGAAACATCATCTTCAGTCTCACCAGCGTGTGCTTTCCATCCATGTGCCTGAGAGAAAGTCAGATCAGTGATTTATTAGTGGGAAAAGCAGAACAAGGCCCAGATTATACATCACAACTTGAAGACAAAACTATTTTAATGGCATTTTTATGTTGTTCTGTGTATTATTACTACACGTGGACATGCTTAGCGAGTCTTGTTAAAGGACTTCCTGGTTTGAGAGTCACTTCCTGTTCAGGGAAGAACTTCCTGTGTCAGTGAAAGTGAGAGACACCAAGCAAACAACAAAAAGGGTTAAATACACAATATGTGTGTCAGAGGAGAATATATATGTGTGTGAGGACAATATATTTGTGTAAGAGGGTAAATGTGTGTATATGTGAGAGGAGAATGAATCCTGGCCTCTACGGCCTCATAGACAGGTGAGGTAGACGTGGACAGACAGGTGAGGTAGACGTGGACAGACAGGTGATGTGTGGTCAGCTTCCAGATGAAAACAAGACTGATGGAGAAAAATCTGACCCTTCAGATTCAGATGAAATGAAGTCCTGGTCCAGGTCTTTGCAGGTCTGTTAATGAGTCCTTCATCTCAGCCTGGTGGGTTAAAGTGTGGAAACATGGAGACATGCAGGACGGGGTCCTGAGGACCAGGATGGAGAAACACTGCTGGAGAACATCTCAGTGGTGCAGGTGAGGCTGTTAAAGAGGAGGAGGAAGGTCTGATGTTGCTCCTCCTACCTGTAACCCCTCCTACCTGTCCTCCTCCTACCTGTCCTCCTCCTACCTGTCCTCCTCCTACTTGTCCTCCCTCCATCACAGGTAGAAATGTGACTCATTCCAGGAAGCAGCTCACCTGTGTATCAGTGGAGATTCTTCTTCTTCTTCTTCTCTGAACAAACTGTAAGTGTGAACTTTCCTCTTTGTTTCTGGAATGTTTGGAGAACGTGTTCACTTCTGATTTCAGCTCCAACTTTGATCTCTGCTGTTTGAAGACAAATCTACATGATGATCAGATTATTGATTATTGATCCTGGAATCAAAGTGTGGTCTGCAGCAGTAAAGTGGGAGCCATCAGCTTCCTGCTGCTTCCAGTGAAACATGGATCCTTGGATCAAACTGCTTTAGTAGATAATGAGGCAGAAATGTTGCTGCAGAACAACTTGAACTTTGAGCCTCTCTTTATGTTTCCAGTAACAGGAGTCAGAGAAGTTTTACAAGCTTCATGTTGCAACATCATTTCCTTCATCATCGTTCACCTTCATGTTATTTCAGAAACATCCGTCTTTTCTGTTTCATGTCTTCTTAAAAACCTCCTTCCATCTCACAAGCAGCCAGCAAGGCCTCCACCTCCACTATGTTTTACATCTACTTTACTTAGAGCTGCCAGAACACGTCCATTTATCTGTGGATCAGTAGAAATAAATTCATCTTTAGCTCATTTTTTCAGCTAGAAAAAGCTGGATATTTTACACTTGTTCACACATGACAGTAAACTAAATATCTGAAGCATTTCCAGCTAAATAAGGTGGAAAACATCACCTTCATCTCTAGAAATGATTCACACATTGTAGAAAACAGTAAAATGTCTGAAAGATGATCAATATTCTGGTGAATAATGAAGCAGTTTGGATGTAGTTTTAATCTAAATTCATGTGTAATCAGCTGAAGTGGCTGCAACCAGTCCCAGCACCAGGAGAAGCTAACAGGCCGAGCAGCTGCTGGTTGCCATGGATACGTGGCTCCTGTCTATCAATGAACTTTGACTTGTTTATAAGAGGATGAATCCCGGTTTAATCATTCATTATGTGGCTTTTATGAAGCAGATTAGATAAAGATGCTATAAAACATTTTCTCCTCTACTAAAGAAAAAAACCTTCATGCCGACACGTAACCCTCATGTTCTGTTAGAAGAAATTACGTTGGGACTGTTATCTACTAAACTTCCAGTTTGAACTTTAAGCTGTAATAAAATGATGAAAGATTCTCATTTTCAGTTTATTTTCTTTTCATTTATATCATGATTAATGCATCAGCATAAAGAATTAAGATGCCAGTTTTGACCAAACACCACTAGCAGCTTTATAGAAAAACACATTATAATTAAATATTGTAAAAACTAATTAGACCTGCATCAGTATAAGAAACACCAACTGGCCCATCTGATAGACACATGAGAAGATTCATTTAGTTTCATTATAAATTTTTTACTAATGTAAGATTGAACAAAAACTTGTAAAAACCAGATGTGTAGTGGGAACTAAAAACTGCAATAAAATCATCACAGATTAACCCCTTGATGCCTGTTGATGTAAATTTATGAGAAACCCCTTCTGGCCTTTATTTATTTTTTTGCTTTTATTCATTTATTATTTTCATTTATAAATTGCTATTAATTCATGTTATATTTCATAGTATTTTATTTTATTCCAGTCCTTTCCTTTGTGTTATATTTTCCTGTCTTCATGGTGTTTTTATATAACTGTAAATGAATTTGGGTGTTAAAGAGTTAATATTTAGTCACTTTTTGCATGAAAGGATTCTCTACAAAAATTTATCAGACTGAGTTTAATCCAGCTGCAGATGATGCCTCTGGAGACAGAGAGAGGAGGGTTGCTGCAGCGGTTGCTAGGTAACGGTCTAGGTCTTGTCTCATTGCTGGAATCATCCGAGCTGCTGGAAGTTGTTTATTTATGCAGTTAAACAGCTGATACATGTTCCTTTCGTCATGTTATTGTTTAACCACTTTCTAATGTCTTATTGTCCAAAGGTATCAGTCTATACTAATAACTAAAGCTAAGCAATGACTGAGCCACAAATACTCTGGTAACTTAAAGAACACACAAACACAACTTGCAAATATCTCTAGAAGTAAATTTTCTCACAGCTGAAAAATGACAAGAACTGATTCTAACTACCAGTAAAGTAACAATAATAAAAATAAATTCTAAATAACATAGCAGCTGATCTTTGTACAGCAGATGATGGAAAGGAGGATTTCAGTTGATGTTCAGATGAATGATGTGTGTTTCCTCTGCAGGTGAAGGTAGAAAGTGTGTGTGAGCTGATGTGAATCCAGCATCATGGATCAGGACAGAGAGGAGGGAGTCCCTCCCTCTAAAACCACTCAGAGGTGAGATGTCCATCTCTAACTGTCCATGACTCTTCTCCATGTCAGAGATCACAACTCACATCACCAAACATCTGGATTCACAGGAACCAGCCTGGACCTGGACCTGGACCCAGCTGTGTCTCCATGAAGAGCGACTGGTCGAGGGAGAAACCTCCTGATCTAAGATCAGACCAGCAGTGAGTATCAGAGTTCAGTGGATGTTGGATCAGGTTTCAGATGAAAACCAGTTTCAGGTTCATCATTTCTGGACGTCTCTGCTGAGACGAATCTGCAGCATCATGATCGTCATGTGATAGATTTGATTTGTCTTCCAGATTCTTCTGCAAACTAAATGTTGAACAATTTCAGAATTCAGCTGTGAAAGCATTAAACCATCTTAATTCACAGGAATCGACCTGGACCTGGACCTGGACCAGGACGTGGACCTGGACCTGAGCCCAGCTGTTTGTCCTTTAAGAGCGACGGGTCGATGGATTTTCCTCTTTATTTTAAATCAGAGCCACAGAGGTGAGCTGTGTGAAATTGTTGCATCAGATTAGTTTTATTCCATCTTGTGTTTAAACTCAATAATAATAATAATAATAATAATAATAATAAAGGATATCTTCAGTATTTAAGGTGAAATATCCAGATGAAGCTCAAATAATAAACATGTGAGTTTTATTAAATATTTCTTGTGAGCTGAGAATAATCAGGAGGATTCTGTCTCAGTGCAGGAAACATAGAATCTCCATAATTTAACTTTCTCATCTGTGGAACGTAGAAGCAGACGAGAGTTTTTCCTCCTCTGGAAAAAGGAAACAGATTCTGGACGTTTTCCAGAAGTTCAGGAGATTCTCTGAACCTCGGTTACTAAGTGACCTGCAGTCAGTTTGGCTCCTCACAAACACACCAAACTTTTTCTTAGTGGAAAACTCCAACATCAGACACATTTATACTGGGAGCGGTCCAGTCTAACCAGTCTAACCAGTCTCATCCAAGCACACACTGGCTGTGGCTGCCTTGCTCCAGGGCACCTCAGCACAGAGCTTCATGAAGGTGTTGGTGAGAGCTTCCTAAAAGCTGAAAGCAGCTTCTCCATGTGACAGAATGTGATGTGATTCTTCCTGATTCCTCCACAGAGTGGACCAGCAGAGCTCAGAGCTTCCCAGTGGTCAGTCTGCCCAGCAGCATCAAACACAGCTGGACTCCATATTTATGGTCTGTACATGTACAACAACTACTTTTCCATCTCTTCTGTCCACATCATCTCCATGCTGACCTTTGTAGACCAGTGGATTGTCAGTGTGTCCAACATGGATCTGATGTTTGGCTCCATGATTTCAGTCTGATTGTGTCCTTCATATCGTTTCTCTTCCAGCTGCTGGAGGACAACATGATCACTTTCATGAAGAAGGAGCTGAAGAAGATCCAGAAGCTACTGAGTCCAGATTACCCAGAATGCTCAGTGTTGGAGGGGGAGGATGAGGAGCAGAGGAAGAGCAGCAGAGAGGCGTTAGTGAAGATCACAGTGGACTTCCTGAGGAGGATGAAGCAGGAGGAGCTGGCTGAGCGTCTGCAGAGCAGTAAGAGGATTTCTCTAAAGATTGAAGCTGCTGGATAAATGACACATTTACTGATGTCTCAACACATGAACATCACATATTCACATCCTCATTCCTCAGAGGCTTCAAATCTTTACTGACTCTTGTTATTTCTTCTTTTCTTTCAGAACTTCTGGCTGCAGCTTGTCATTGTAAACTAAAATGTTGTCTGAAGAAGAAGTTCCAGTATGTGTTTGAGGGCATCGCTAAAGCAGGAAACCCAACCCTTCTGAACCAGATCTACACAGAGCTCTACATCACAGAGGGAGGGACTGCAGAGGTCAATGATGAACATGAGGTCAGACAGATTGAAACAGCATCCAGGAAACCACACAGACCAGAAACAAGCATCAGACAAGAAGACATCTTTAAACCCCCACCTGGAAGAGATGAACCAATCAGAACAGTGATGACAAAGGGAGTGGCTGGCATTGGGAAAACTGTCTTAACACAGAAGTTCACTCTGGACTGGGCTGAAGACAAAGCCAACCAGGACATCCAGTTGACATTTCCACTGACTTTCAGAGAGCTGAATGTGCTGAAAGAGAAAAAGTTCAGCTTGGTGGAACTTGTTCATCACTTCTTTACTGAAACCAAAGAAGCAGGAATCTGCATCTTTGAAGAGTTCCAGGTTGTCTTCATTTTGGACGGTCTGGATGAGAGTCGACTTCCTCTGGATTTCCACAACAATGAGACCCTGACTGATGTTACAGAGTCCACCTCAGTGGATGTGCTGCTGACTAACCTCATCAGGGGAAAACTGCTTCCCTCTGCTCGCCTCTGGATAACCACACGACCTGCAGCAGCCAATCAGATCCCTCCTGACTGTGTTGGCATGGTGACAGAGGTCAGAGGGTTTACTGACCCACAGAAGGTGGAGTACTTCAGTAAGAGGTTCAGAGATGAGGAGCAGGCCAGCAGGATCATCTCCCACATAAAGACATCACGAAGCCTCCACATCATGTGCCACATCCCAGTCTTCTGCTGGATCACTGCTACAGTTCTGGAGGATGTGCTTAAAACAAGAAAGGGAGGAGAGCTGCCCAGGACCCTGACTGAGATGTACATCCACTTCCTGGTGGTCCAGACCAAAGTCAAGAAGGTCAAGTATGATGGAGGAGCTGAGACAGATCCACTCTGGAGTCCAGAGAGCAGGAAGATGATTGAGTCTCTGGGAAAACTGGCTTTTGATCAGCTGCAGAAAGGAAACCTGATCTTCTATGAATCAGACCTGACAGAGTGTGGCATCGATATCACAGCAGCCTCAGTTTACTCAGGAGTGTTCACACAGATCTTTAAAGAGGAGAGAGGACTGTACCAGGAGAAGGTGTTTAGCTTCATCCATCTGAGTGTTCAGGAGTTTCTGGCTGCTCTTCATGTCCATCTGACCTTCATCAAGTCTGGGATCAACCTGCCAGAAGAACAACAAACAGTCAGTTTATCCCCATTTGTTAATAAACCAGATTCAAAAAATATCCATCAGAGAGCTGTGGACGAGGCCTTACAGAGTCCAAATGGACACCTGGACTTGTTCCTCCGCTTCTTCCTGGGATTTTCACGGCAGACCAATCAGAGACTCCTACAAGGCCTGATGACACAGACAGGAAGTAGCTCACAGACCAATCAGGAAACAGTCCAGTACATCAAGAAGAAGATCAGTGAGAATGTGTCTCCAGAGAGAAGCATCAATCTGTTCCACTGTCTGAATGAACTGAATGATCGTTCTCTAGAGAAGGAGATCCATCAGTTCCTGAGATCAGGACGTCTCTCCACAGATAAACTATCTCCTGCTCAGTGGTCAGCTCTGATCTTTATCTTATTGTCATCAAAAGAAGATCTGGAGGTGTTTGACCTGCAGAAATACTCTCCTTCAGAGGAGGTTCTTCTTAAGCTGCTGCCAGTGGTCAAAGCCTCCAGCAAAGCTCTGTAAGTACATATATAGCAGGATGTGGAGAAATATACTGCTGCTGGTTTATAGGACAGGATGTGACAGAGAACTACTTGTCTTACTTTTGCTGCTCCAGTTTGCTGCAGATCAGGTTTGGTTCTGAAAGCAGAGATTCTAAGAGGCTGAAAGCTCAGCCTCATAGATATTTGAGCAAGTCAAAATGATATGGGTTTTGGAACAAATTTATTTGTATAGCACATTTCAAAGAAAATTCAAAGTGCTTTACATAAAACATTACAGCTAAATATAAAAAATATTAATATGCCAAAATAAAATAGATTAAATGCAAAAAGTAAAGTTCCAGTGTGTGGAAAGACAATATTACAAACATGATTCCAGCTTAGAACAACCAGATGTAGATTTTGACTTCTAAATAAAAACTAGTGAAATGCAGCAGAGAACAGGTGGGTCTTTAACCTGGATTCAAGTAAACTTAGTGTTTCAACTCTCTTCCCTGAGCCGCCACCTTACCGTGGTGGAGTTTGCCTGTCCAAGTGGCAGTTCAGAGTACCCACCCTTTTTGGAGTCCTTGGAGGAGGTTATAGAGATCACTCCTTCCTGGGACTCTGCTGGGGGACTTCAATGCCCATGTGGGCAATGACAGTGAGACCTGGAGGTTCGTGCTTAGGAGAATGGCACCCCTGATCTGAAACCGAGTGGTATTTTGTTGTTGGACTTCTGTGCTTGTCATGGATTGTCCATAACGCACACCTTGTTCAGGCATAAGAGTGTCCAGATGTGCGCTTGGCACCAGGACTCTGGTCCGCACTAGGCCGCAGTTCGATGATTGACTTTGTGGTCATATCGTTGGACTTGTGGCCACATGTCTTGGACACTCGGGTGAAGAGAGGGGCGGAGCTGTCAACCAATCGCCACCTGGTGGTGAGGTGGCTCAGATGGTGGGAAGGATACCAGTCAGGCCTGGCAGACCCAAGCGTGTTGTGAGGGTCTGCTGGGAACGTCTGGCGGAGTCCCCTGTCAGAAAGAGTTTCAACCCCCATCTCCGGCAGAGCTTCAACCATGTCCTGGTTGAGGCAGGGGACATTGTGTCCAAGTGGGCTGTGTTCCGTGCCTTTATTGTTGAGGCCTGTAGTTGCGGTAATCAACTGCCATCATGAACTGCCGGTCATCAAGTCAAACTGAGGAAAGAGTCCTATCGGGCCTTCTTGGCCTGTGGGACTCCAGAGGCAGCTGATGGATATCGGCAGGCTAAACAGAACGTAGCTTCGGTGATCACTAAGGCAAAACTTGGGCACGGGAGGAGTTTGGAGAGGCCATGGAGAATGACATCCGGACAGCTTTGAGGACATTCTGGTCCATCATCTGGCGGCTCAGGAGGGGAAAGTAGTGCTCCATCAACAGTGGGGATGGGGGGCTCGATAAGAGACGTTGTGAGGCGGTGGAGGGAATACTTCGAAGACCTTCTCAATCCCACCAAGACGTCTGCCGATGAGGAAGCAGAGTCTGGGGACCCTTGTGCTGGCTCTCCCATCTCTGGGGCTGAGGTTACTGAGGTGGTTAAAAACAATTCTTATGGGGGGTCCTCTGGGAGTATGGAGTGCCTGACCCCCTTGTATGAGCTGTCCAGTTCCTGTACGATCGGTGTCAGAGCTTGGTTTGCTTTGCCGGCAGTAAATCAGAATCATTTCCGGTGAGGGCTGGAAGTATGCCCTTTGTCACCGATGCTGTTCATAACTTTTATGGACAGAATTTCTAGGTGCAGCTGAGGTGTTGAGGGGATTTGGTTTGGTGGCCTGAGGATTGGGTCTCTGCTCTTTGCGGATGATGTGGTTCCGTTGGCTTTATTGGGCCGTGATCTTCAGCTCTCTCTGGAGCGATTCACAGCCGAGTGTGAAGTGGCTGGGATGAGAATCAGCACCTCCAACTCCAAGACCGTGGTCCTCAGCCAGAAAAAGGTGGAGTGCCTTCTCTGGGTCGGCACTGAGGTCCTGCCCCAAGTAGAGGAGTTCACGTATCTCTGGGTCTTGTTCACGAGTGAGGGAAGGATGGAGCGGGAGATCGACAGGCGGATCAGTGCGGCATCTGCAGTGATGCAGACTCTGCATCTGTCTGTCATGGTGAAGAGGGAGCTGAGCCAAAAGGCAAAGCTCTCAATTTACTGGTCGATCTATGTTCCTACCCTCACCTCACGAGCTGTGGATAGTGACAGAAAGAACAAGATCGCAAATACAATTGGCCGAAATGAGTTTTCTCTGCAAGGGGGCCAGGCTCTCCTTTAGGAAGGGATAGATGCTCATGATCCAGGAGGAGCTCAGAGTAGAGTCGCTGCTCTACTGCTCTAGGTAGGTAGGTAGGTATTCTCTGACAAATGTGGTCCACTTTCTTGGTCTTAGTAAGGACTCGAGCAGCAGTGTTCTGAATAAGCTGCAGGTGTGTAATTGATTCTTTTAGGTAGACCTGTAAAAACACAGTTACAAATCAAGACGACTAAAGATGAAAGCATGGGCTAGTTTTTCCAGGTCCTGCAGAGACATCAGAGACATCTTTTACCCTTGATATATTTTTAAGGTGATAGTACGCCAACTTTGTAATTCCCTTAATGTGTTTCTCGAAATTAAGGTCTGAGTCCATCAATACACCCAGATTTCTGGCCTGGTTGGTGGTTTTTAGGTGTATAGATTGAAGTTCTGTGGTGACCTTTAATCGTTTCTTGTCATGGTTGCTGCTCTGCTGAGCCTACAGCTCCTCATCACACTCATCTGCTCCACCTGGTGCAGCCCTGATTACTCACTTTGTTCACCTGCTCCCCTCCCTACTTAAGCTCACTCCAGTCCTTGCTTCCCTGCCAGATGGTCAGCATTGTTTTCCCTTGTTGATGTCCAGCATTTACTCTTGTTGCCTGATTCCTGTGTTTGACCCAGTTACGGCCCTTGGACTTTTCTTGCCTCATCCCCTGTCGAACTGCTCCTGCCTTGTGGTCTCCTGGATTTTGACCTGTTTTGGAAAGACCACGGATATTCACCTGCCCCAGCTAAGTAGTCTGCCTCCTACCCCTGTTTATGACTCTTGGCTTCTTAAATCTCTGCTTGTTTGGATTGTGGATCATCCTGACTGTTTCTGGAGTCCTTTCAGGATATTATTCCCTGCTTTACCTGAGGAAGGCGCCACTGCTTCCTACAGGACCAAACCCTGCTCATCTCCTCCATTACCTGGACTGAATAAATTACTTTCTTGGAATCTATCACTGTGTGTGGCTGAATTTCCGGGTCCTCAGGGAGACACCATTACAGTTTCTCTTTCGCGCCAAAGTCAATCACCTCAGTTTTGTTTTTGTTTAACTGAAGAAAGTTCAGACACATCCAGACATTAATCTCCTCAATGCATTTACCAAGAGCCTGTACGGGGCCTCAGTCTCCTGGTGACATTGTAATATATATCTGTGTGTCATCTGCATAGCCATGGTAACTAACTTTGTTTTTCTTTATGACCTGTGCCAGTGGGAGCATGTAGATGTTAAACAGAAGAGGCCCCAGGATGGAACCTTGGGAAACATGTTATTTTTGTCTGCTCAGATGTAAAATTACCTGTTAATATAAAATACTTTCTATTCTCTAAATAAGATTTAAACCAGTGTTGTGCAGTACCAGAGCGGTAATATAATATTACAATATAGTAATATATTGTGGTTGACTGTATCAAATGCAGCACTGAGGTCCAGTAAGACTAAGACTGACATTTTTCCATCACCTGTGTTCAAACATATGTCATTAATTACTTTGGTCAGAGCCGTCTCAGTGCTGTGGTGTTGTCTAAAACCTGACTGGAAGACATTGTAGCAGTTGTTTTGTGTTAAAGTTGTTTAGTTGATGATAAAAAAAAAAAAAACAGCTTTTTCGGTTATCTTACTTAGAAAAGGAAGATTTGAGATCGGCTTGTAGTCGCTCATTTGTGTCTTGTCTAGATTGTCCTTTTTTAGGCGAGGTTTGAATACAGCTGTTTTTAGAAGTTCTGGGAAGACGCCTGAAATTAAGTACAGGTTCACAATCTGTAACAGATCTGGCTCCAGAGTCTTTGAGACCTTTTTGAAGAAACTTGTGGGCAGGATGTCCAAGCAGCAAGAGGAGAAGATCAGCTGACATAAGATGTCACCCAGATCTTTGCTGTTAATGGGATTAAACTGTGTCATGGTGCTTAAACTGGTTTTCAATGGACACAGTATGTCTGTTGAACCTGCTGTTGATAAACCAACTGCTTGTCTGATATTTTGGATTTTTTTCCGTGAAAAATTTGGCAAACTCATTGCAGGCCTTGGTGGAATAAAGTTCAGCTGCTTTTGACACAAGAGGGTTTGTTAACCTGTCAACAATAGTGAATAAGACCCGAATATTATGATAGTTTTTGCTAATACTGTCAGAGAAATAGGACTTTCTTGCATTCTTCAGTTGTAGATTATAAGAGTGACGTTTCTCTTTATACATGTCATAATGAACCTATAGATTTGTTTTTCTTCATCTGCGTTCGGCTTTCCGACACCCTCTTTTTCCATTTTTCACCAGTGTGAAATTTCTCCATGGGGTTAGTTTGGTCGTAATAGGGACAGCTCCTTCATCTGGCAGGTGAAGTCCAGGAGGGGTGGGAAGGATGGGGAGAGGGAGGGTGACCTGGATGGAGTATGATGAGATGAAGGGGGTGGGTCCTTGTTGAGAGCTTTGGGGTTTTCTTCAGGTGGGGGTTGAGATGGTTTTTTTCCTAAGGCTTCCTCTAGGCCAGGGATCACCAACTCCAGATCTCTTGAGCCAGTGTCCTGCAGGTTTTTAGTATCTCCATACTGTAGCACACCTGACTCAAATAATGGATCGTTAAGAGGCTGGTGTAGACCTTGACTATTGACTATTTCATTTGAACCAGGTGTGTTGCAGCAGGGATGCAGTGAAAACCTGCAGGACACTGGCTCAAGAGGTCCGGAGTTGGTGATCCCTGCTCTGGGCTCTGTCTTATCACTTTGTTTTGGTCTCTCTTGTCTGTTGTTCTTGTCCAAGGGAACAGAGTGTCTGTTCAGAAAATAAAACAGGTTGGAGGCGAACAGCTTAACTCCTGACCTGTTCAGGCAGAATCCATCCATCTTTAAAAAAAGTGCCTGCGGTCCAAGAAGTTAAACTTGTCTATGAAATTAACTGGATGTGTGGTACATACAGCTGACAGCCATGTATTTAGACTAAACAGCCTACTGAATCTCTCCACTCCTCCTCTGATTGGAGGGAGAGGGCCACTGATGAATATCCGGGCATCCAGACAACTGATCGTATCCAGCAGTTCAGTAAAATCCTGCTTCAGCACCTCAGATTTTTCTTTTCATTTCTTTCTTTCTTTTTCTTTCAACATTATTCAACTCCACATGCAGGATGAGGTTTTCCACAGTTGGGTATGCCACCACAATTTGCGTAATTTTGCCTCTCACATCTGATACCATATCCTTGAGAAAGCACAGTACTTTTGTACGTTTTCCACACACATTTCTCACATCTTTCACACCGAACTCACCAACAATCAGAGTCTGAGGCCCAGCTGTTTGCTTTTCTTGTCGCCTTTTACGTTCTGAGTTATTCTTTGGTCTAACCTCGGTGTGTAGGGAGATTTCATTCCGATCATCAGATGTAGATCCATAATCCTGTAGAAGTGGAGCAAACCTGTTCTGTAATTGCATGTCCGGTTGTTGTGGAGAAGATTTATTAGTTTTCTCTCTGATAACTGGCCACGACAGTGTCTTGCTAATGAGAGGGGTTGAGGAGGTGCTTGGTCTGGATGGTAGAGCAGGCCAGCCGGTTGCGTTGCTAATCTCAGCAAACTGGGCTCTGTCTGTTACTCGTCCTCCCATTCCCTGTGAGATGATTTACTCTTTTGCTTTGCACCAAGAACATTCCAGGGAGGACTATCAGTGAAAGAGTTATTACCTTGTACATTGTCCTCCTTTTTCTTTCCAGCTAAGTTTGTGCTAATTAGCTGTGTGTTAGCACAATCTTGTCTGTGTTTTTTTTATTAAAGGCAAGGTTGTTTAATTTCCACACAATCCATTCACTTCCATATTCACCTCAAGCTGTTGAATCTTTGTTTCCAGCATGTTGATCCTCGGTAGAAGTTTGTGATAGTCATCTGTAGAGAAGGGGGGCATCTTGCAGCTAGTTAGCTTTAGCTCCTGAGTAACTGTAGATAAGGCTTCTGGTGTTTGTAGGCTATGCTGATGTGACACTGACAAGATTGTAAGTCTTAAAAAATAGTAGTATCCAACAAATCTACCATGAAATACAGTCCCAGTGATTAATGAGTATCCAGGAGCCGTTGCTCATACGTTTCGTGAGTAGAAAAATAAGAATATTGGCAGAAAAATGCAAGCAGAGGGGAGAGTAAAGCAACAAGAGTCAATAGGGGACAGAAGCAGGAAGCAGAGATTATCTGTAGTAGTGTGGAAATCTAATAATCTTGCCAAACAAACTACTTGTGAAAGTTTTACTTTGTTTCTACTCTGGCTTCACACTGCTGCATGTCATGATATTTTTCTTTTGTGTTCCTCTCATGCTGTGACTGTATCACTTCCAATAGAACACAATTTGTTGCACCTGCAAAGATATTAAAAAAAACCCCAAAGAAATCAGATGTGTGTGTCTACATGCACTAAGATGTCAGAGAATTAGGGATAAATGGAGGTGTGTTAATATGATTTCTTATAACCAGATTATCTGATAAAGGATATCAGATTATGCTGTCTACATGATGACTTGATTAATCTTGTTAACTCCAGGAATCAGATCATGATCAGATTGTTGGTGTGCATGTAAACAGGCTCATTGATGGTGTGACATAGTTCCGCCATCACACCATCACAAAGCTCATGATGGGCTGATAAATACTAAACTCTATTTCTCACTGATCTGATCTGAAGTCAGCCCATCATCACCCTGATAGATTAGTTCTTGAAGTACATGATGTACTTTGTTGTATAAATCAAATGTTCAGACTGCCACCGATTCTCTGGAAATTCTCAGCCACCATGCTGAATCCTTGTTCTCTCATGATGTCGTTGAGCATTAAAATCAACCACATGGACACGATAACAAGGTTAGAAACCTGATTTTCTCTACAGGTGGTCCTTCAGTCTGCATCAACCATGAGGGCTAAATATGTTGTCATTCATATTATTTGTGTTTTTCTCTGTAATGTTGTCTCCAGGCTGAGTGCGTGTGGTCTCTCAGAGAGAAGCTGTGGACCTCTGTCCTCAGTCCTCAGCTCCCAGTCCTCCAGTCTGACAGAACTGGACCTGAGTAACAACGACCTGCAGGACTCAGGACTGAAGAAGCTGTGTGGTGGACTGAAGAGTCCAGATTGCAAACTGGAAACTCTCAGGTCAGGATTCACCAAACCGAGACTTTAAAATGAGTTTTTCTTAATAATTAATAGAAAACCTGTGGAAGGTGTTAGTATGATTGTCTCTAATTTAGACCTCTTGCACCATAAGAACTTACCAGAAGCAGCAACTGCTCCCACATCCTGAAACTCTCAGAAAATGTTTAGGTCAAACACTTAAAATTCACCTGCTGACTGAAAATAGATGCTTGAAAATTTATTTGAAATGTGGAGTTTGAAGGATTTAATACAAACTCAAACATCTTGAGATAGAACCGAAAACTGAACATTAGACTTTTTGTTTGTTGTCTAGCTGGTATCTTTCTAAATTCTAAATTAAATTTCCCTTTCATTCCAAAGCTCCATGTAGTTTATTTCTTTGATTTAATTGGTTATTCCCAAAATGGCCTTAACAGATTTCCTGTTTACCCCATTAGTTTTAACTGAAATTAATTTAACTCCACTCATTAATTTAGTTCATTTTCCCATATTCCAACCTCATAAAGTTCACAACTATTATCTATCTTATAATCTTTGTTTTGGTTTTATTTCATTATTCTCCTGATTTTACTTTCCACCAGTCTGCTTTATTTTGCTATCTTTTTAAGCTGGTTCACCCTCTTGGCAGCTGAAGGCCGAAAGAGTCTCTAAACTGATATTGGTAATTTAATAATTTCTGACATTTCTTACTGATTGCTGTTAATTGATTATTGGTGGTTAATAAATTGATTGCATTATTGTAATTCGGCATTGTTTCAGTTGTTATTATGAATGGAATCAGGGTCCCTTCAGACATTGAATTTACTACTTCAGATGTGAGATAGATTGGATTAAAAATCCATACTTTCTATATTAAAACCCAACTCACGGTTTTCTCTTCTGGGCTGTGAAAGTTAAATCAGATTTAAAGAGAAGAGTGGTGCCCCCTTACGAAGCAATTTGAAAAAAACAAATGATCCCGTTCCATGAATTTTAATATTAATTTCTAACATCAAAAGTTTACATTAATATCGAGGCATTACGCTACACCAGTTTCTAGTAGACAATCACTTTTTGGAATGACACCAGTAAGCAGTTAATGGTCCCATGACCACTGTGTTATGATGTAAGTTTGTGCCTGTCCAGGGGGATATGGAGATTATTTTGCCTTTACAGCTTCTAACTCTAAGACTGATGCCACTATCATTGGTTAAAAAAAAAAATAAAAAAAATTAATGGCTTGGCAGACATCTGCACCATCTGAGTGCTTCTAGACTTCCACATGTTTTAATCAGAATAAGTAGAGTCAGAGGAGCAGCTTCTCTCTAACTCCACCAGGCTGAATGAAGGAGGATTGATGCCTTTAAAAAGATGAAAACATTATTGGTGGATCTCTGTAGAAACCTGGAAATTTGATATTTGTCACAAATTGAGTCATGAAGTCATAAACTTGGAACAAATGAAGACACAAAGCCAATAATGTGAGACAGGTCCAGTTTCTCTGAACATCTGATGACGTTCAGCTTTAGTTTCACAGCAGTTCTCTCAGAGTTTCTGTCATACGTGTTGTTTTCTGCAGCCTGTCAGGATGTCTGATCACAGAGGAAGGCTGTGCTTCTCTGGCCTCAGCTCTGACCTCCAACCCCTCCCACCTGAGAGAGCTGGACCTGAGATACAACCATCCAGGAGACTCAGGAGTGAAGCTACTGATGGCTGCACTGAAGGATCCACACAGACTCAGGTATGGAAAAGCTGCTGCAGCCACACAATGTCTGATAGAGGAGGAAGATCTGCAGACATTTTCTCTGTCCTTCACTCAGTCCTGCTTCATGCTGGATATGAGTGTTATATGAACCATCACACATGTAGGAGCCTTTTTCCTTTGCTCACAGCAGATATGTGAGTAGGAGAGTCTCCAAGGAGAACATGTGCAGGAACAACAGTGATAACTGTCTGTTGCTCAGAGTTTCTTCAGTCTGGAAACATCTCTGCAGGTTAAACGGACATTCTGTCATAGAAACATCTTTTCTGTCCTCTGACCCTGGATCAGACACAGAGATGCTCCAGGAAATGTTAGCTTAGCTTAGCTTAGCACAGATATTTATAAAAGCGTGTGAACAGTCATGTTCTTGTAAAGTTCTCTTTATAAATCAGTCCATGTGGAAATGTGCACGTGTTGATCAGACCTGTATTCCTACCTCTGTATAGATACATTTAAACACATGATGGATGAAAAGCTTCCCATGAATGATGATGCTCAGTGATTCTCCCACTTACTGGAGGCTCCTGATGCTGAATCACAGCAACAGACCCACAACATGAATTTAGATGAGACACATATAGAGCAGGAAGTATTCTGGTCCCTGAAGACTCGTTCCCTCTAGATTCTTTCATTCATGTCGTCTTCTGTTGGTGCCGCTGCTCCGTGCAACGTCACACATGAGTGTCGTTGCAGTTTTTATCAGTTTCCTTCAATTAGCTGCACACAGCTGATCACAATGATGGAGACAGTCAGTGGAGCCCCTCCCCCTGATCTGATCTGAAAAGAGGAGTTAGACAGGAAAACACAAGTTCTTTACTTCTTCATGCTCCTGAAGTCTGGCTTAGTGTTTGATGATCTGGACTCATAATGAGGACATGAATGAAAATGACTGAGAGAGTCACTGGATTTCTGTCCAGACTTTGTCACTTTACACTCAATATTCACTCAGCAGTCACATGACTTAAATGTAGGTTGTTTCAGCAGAAAATGCAGCGTCATGCTAAAGATTTCAGACCTGCCGGTGGACTGGATTCCTGTGGGACTGGATCAGGAGTCTTCCTGTATCAGTGCTGCTGATCAGTGGTGTAAATAGATGATAAGGACCTACTGGAGCCACTAGGAGGCGGAGTAGAGCCCTACTGTCCCGTAGGAATGGACTGATAACCACTGATAATGCTGCTTCAGTCATGTGATAACGGCTGGATCGGGTGCTGGAGGAGGTGATGGAGATGGCAGTGTGTGGGTGTGTGTGTGTGTGTGTGTGTGTGTGTGTGTGTGTGTGTGTGTGTGTTGTGATGAAGATGATGATGTTACATCAGGTTTCCTGGTTAACGTGAAAGGACTCAGTATGTTCACAGCTGATGTTGAGGAAAGATGAGACAGACTTTCCTGAATCCTGTCACATCCTGTATTTCAGCAGCTGCAGCTCCATGTCTGACCACCAGAGGCAGTCTAACCTCTCCTCTTCACTCAGGACTTTAGAGCTTTGATGATCCCATGCTGCTGATTCAGTAATTCAATCATCCATCAGATGATCAATCAGCTTCAATAACAGTGTAGATGTTGGAGTCAGTAGAAGCTGGTGATGTGGCTGCACTTCAAACTGGAAATGAATCAGCAGACTGGATCAGATGTGGAAGAAGTGTGGTGAGTTGATGCTGCTGATCCCTCTGATTTGTTCCTGCTTTAGAAAGAAATGTGTTTGTGTCCACACAGCAGCAGGATCTGCAGGAATAATGTGAGGGAACAAATCCTCAGTGTGATGATGAAGCAGCTGTTAGTGGTCAGTAGGAAACAAGCCGTCACAGCTCCAAACACACACATCATGGCCTCAAACAGAGTCTCTGACAGTCATTTAGCTTCATGTGCAGGAAAAGAAGCCACTTTAACATTTCCCAGCTGAGTCACAACAAAGAATCTGAGCCAATCTGCTCTGCAGAGGAGATTATTGTCAGAAGCTGATCAATAAGACTTCAGCGCAGAGAGAAGATGCAGCTTTTGGTTAGATCAGGAGTTTCTGCAGAGTTCTTCATCTGTGAAGAGATGAAAAGGAGAAGATGGTTGAAAGAAGAAACTGGGACTTCCACAAAGCAGTTTTCTTGGTGTGGGTGTGGACCAATCAGCTTCCTGATTCTGCTCCTTCTAGTCTGGAGATGCTCCAATCAGGTGGACGTGTCCAGATGTTGGACTGTTCCTTTCTCAGTGTAGAACAAAGTGTGTATGAGAGCCATGTAATGTCCATGTTAGCATGCTCTGACCCCCCTCCTCCTTTCAGGGTGGAGCCTGCTGGAGAACCATGGTTGAGACCAGGTCTGAGGAAGTGTAAGTGTGTTTTTCATTGGATTCATCACATTCAACCATCTTCACACTGTCCCATCACTCATTCATCAGTCAGCATCAAAGTGTCAATAGATCAATAACTGCAGCTGGATTGTGTTTGTTCTCTCCATCAGATTCCTGTCCACTCACCATCCACATGGACACAGTGAACAGAAACCTCAAACTGTCTGACAACAACAGGAAGGTGACACGTGTGAAGGAGCTTCAGTCATATCCTGATCATCCAGACAGATTTAACTGTCCTCAGCTGCTGTGTGAAAATGTTCTGACTGGTCGCTGCTACTGGGAGGTCAAGTGGAGAGGAGACGTTTTTATATCAGTGAGTTACAGAGAAATCAGCAGGAGAGGAACAATAGACTGTAGGTTTGGATGGAACCATCAGTCCTGGAGTCTGAGATGCTCTGATGGTAAAGGTTACTCTGTCTGGCACAATGGCATAGAAACACGCATCTCCTCCTCCTCTGTCTCTAACAGAGTAGCAGTGTATGTGGACTGTCCTGCTGGCTCTCTGTCCTTCTACAGAGTCTCCTCTGACTCACTGATCCACCTCCACACCTTCATCACCACATTCACTCATCCTCTCTATGCTGGATTTGGTTCCTGGTTTTGTTCCAGGCCTGGTTCCTGGGTGTCTCTGTCTTGAGTGTAAAGACCGAACACTTCAGAAGGTCTTTGGTTCCTACAGCTGTCAGATTTTTTAATGAACCTGCAGCTTTTTGTTTGTTTTGTTGTTTGTTTTGAACCATGTTTTAGTATATTTACATATTTAAGTTTTTATCATGTTTTTCCTCTTTGTAAATGTTTGAGATGTTTAGTGGCAAATAAATTTCCTTTAGGCGATGAAAAAAGCTGATCTTAAATAAAATTTTCTTTCTGTTGTGACTCTTATTGAATCTGTTTCTTTATGACGATGATGATGATGATGATGATGATGCTCCAGTGAACCAGTAGATGAGAGAGATTCTGTACTTTTCCCTCCGAGACATGAAGAAGAAAAACTACCAGCAGCATAATTTCAGGATGAATGTTATTGTGTGAGTTACATCAGCGGCTAATTTCCAATGAACAGGAGATGAATGAAAGTGGCCTCCAGTCAGGGCGACTATATTTCTAATCACATCATAAGGGTTTGCTGCCTGTTGACAGGCTGATCTGATCTGCAGTGATTTAATAACTCTGAAATCCATCTCTTCTTCCTCTTTATCTTTCCGTCTTTTTCTTCTCTACTCGTAAACTCCTGTGTTCCTAAGAGGAAAACAGGATCCAGGTCCTTCTTCACAGGTGGAAACTGAACTGTGTCCAGGTCCCACTGGATGGGTTTAATGCTGGATGGATCAGGTCTGCTGGACCACCACAGCATCCAGATGATGATTGTAGGAGCCAAATTATTGTGTTATGTTTTGATGGATTTATATTGTTTCTGAATGGCTGTTATTTGTTCTATTTGCTAGTTTATGAGATAAAAATGTGAAGTATTAGGATTTGAATCATGAGTTGAACTAAAGTAATGAATTGTTTATTTGATTGTTTACTGTTGCGCATGGTTGATGCCGTTTCTCATCTCCGCCCCCTCTTTATGAACAGGTGACTGCAGCACCTGGGCTATATTAGTGTTGGCTATTGGGGCCAGGTGAGCTCTCGGTTTCAGGCACGCAGCTATACAGTTTTAGACCGCGGCCAGCGTTGGTTATTTTTGTTTTGTTTTGATAAAAAGAAAGAAAGATGCCTGCCAGTCACGTCATGGTGCGGTAAGAAACGCTAACACTTTTGGAAATAAAATCATTGATCCAGAGGAAAGAAATGTTTGGACTTCATGATCATTTGTTTTGAACCAAAGAGCGCTGGAGCGCGTCGAACTTGGATGCATGTAAGCGGAGAGCAAAGAGCGTCTTTTATAAGAAAAGAACGCGCTATTATTTCGTCTAAAACTTAACTGCCTAAGGGATGTCAGCAGCTTGTAGTGGAGTCAAGCGGGACACACAGTTCAACTCTGCTTTGTAATTGTGGAATACGTGTACATACACGGAGGATCTTCAAACTTTTGTCTGCCAACTGGAATCATGAATGAATGAGCTTGTGGACACGCCCACACAGGAAGACGCTGTTAAAAGAATGATCCCGCAACAAGTCCTTGAATTCAAAGGAGTGAGCACTCAAACACTGGTGGTAATCAAACAACCACGACTGACTAAACTTGGAACAGAATCCATGAGAGGCCTTGTGACGTTTGGAATAAATAAATAAAAGAAATGGATGAAGAAGTGTAGGCAAAAAATCTGTCCAATATTCAGCCACAAGGGGGTGATGTTGAGTCATGTACTGGAACGGAAAATGAAAGTTTGACGGAACCCGAAAAGGAAAAAAGGGTTATTAAACACACTGCAAAAGGTTTGGAGTTGTTTTTGATGAATACTCAGAAATCAAGAAACTCAAAATGCAAACAAACTAAAATACTAATGGAAACAATGAAAAAGCTCATGCAATCAGATGGAAATGCAAATAAAATAAGACGTCATTTAGAGGAAATGAACAGGCTTTGTGATGAAGCATATGAATGTCAAAATTCACTGAAGGGTTTTCTGCCTGAAAATGAATTCGAAAAGCAAACCCAGTGGCTTAAACAAAGAATGGATAAGTATACTGCTTTGGGACAGGATGCGCAAATATGGTTGGGTGAATGTAAACAACCAAAGGTTTGTGATGAACATCAAATAATTTTACCCTCCATTATTGAAGGTGACAAGCAACCCAGTGTTGTAAACTCGGACATTGGACCGAGTGACAGCGTTTCAAATGCTCCAAAATCAAAAGTCAAATCTAAGTCTCTTGCATCAAGCACGTCATCAACATCACATGCTCGCATAAAGGCAGAAGCTGAAAGAGCTGCTATCATGGAAAGGTTTGCAGCACTAAGTAAAAAACATGAGCTGGAAGCACAACAAGAGCAATTAAAGAAAAGGCAAGAACAACTGGAATTGGAAACAGAACTTGCAGCTGCAATGGCAAAAATCAATGTACTGGAGGTCATGGGATCGAAACTGGGCTCTGAAGCATCCAGTGGAAAGGATGGGATGGCTTCTTACTTCAGAAAGGGAGCTGCTCAAGCTGCACATGCTCATTTGGAGCAGCCACAAGTGGTGAAACCAAAAGTACGGAATGGAACACGATCACCATATGTCAGCACTCAAGGGATGCAATACCACTTACCCTCTGGCAGGCCTCCTGATCCGCAGTATTCACTGAGACAAGACCTGCAACTGGACCAGAAGTCTGTTGTGCAGCAGCGCACACATGCCATGGTTGACAGGCCCAACATCATATCCAGACAAGAAAACAATAAAGCACACAATTTGACAGAGATCATGGAAAAACAAAACAGAATAACAGAAGCTCTTGTAAAACAACAAAACATATCATTGTTACCTTCACTCACCATACCAGTTTTTAGAGGTGATCCACTGGAATATCAGTTTTTCATGAGGGCTTTCGAACATGGTATTGAGGAGCGAACGGACAACCCTAAAGACAGACTTCACTTTTTAGAGCAGTTCACAACTGGCCAAGCACAGAAGCTGGTGCGCAGCTGCCAGTATATGCCATCAGGAACCGGATATGTGGAGGCAAAAAGACTGCTGAAAAAACACTTTGGAGATGACTACACAATTGCAACAGCCTACTTGAATAGGGCATTTAGCTGGCCAGCTATAAAAGCGGAAGACGCTGAAGCTCTAAAGCGTTTCTCATTATTCCTAAATAGCTGTCATAATGCTATGAACACTGTGGACTATATGGAGGAATTGGATCATCCAGCCAACATGAAAGTCATTATCTCCAAGCTTCCTTACAAGCTAAAAGAAAAATGGAGACTTAAAGCTTGGGAGCTACAGGACCAGACCGCAAGGAGAGCTAGATTTGCGGAGTTGATGCAGTTTGTGGATAAGCAGGCTCAAATTGCATGTCATCCAGTATTTGGCAGTTTAAAGGAGATTGCTCCAACCACAAGAGGGAGCTCCTCTGCGCAACAACTGCCAAGGTCCAGCAGGGAGAGCAAAAGTGGTTTTGTCACCAGTGTGACACCAGTCACAGAACTCACAGCAGGAGGCGTTGTTGTTCACGGCCCATCTGCTACAAGAAAATCCGACAAACTTTGTTTATTTTGCAATGAATTTCACAAACTTAACTCCTGCTCCCAAATTAAAAGGAAAGCCCACAGAGAAAGGCTGGAGTTCCTGAAAAAGAAAGGAGTGTGCTTTGGATGTTTGGAGGTGGGGCATATGAGCAAAGGATGCTCTCAAAGACTGACCTGTCAAGTATGTTTCCTCAAGCACCCCACCATTTTGCATATCACAAACAGTAAGGCCATAACAAACCTTCAAGACAAAGAAAAATCTATCACAAGTGGTCTGGTGGAAATAAAAAGCCAAATACATGGGCCGAGTAAAACGGGGGCCGGTGTATTTGAATCTGTCCTGGCTATCGTTCCTGTGAAAGTAAAAAACAAAAGAGATGATAAAACAGTCTTGACGTATGCCTTCCTAGATCCAGGCAGCACTGATTGTTTTTGTACCAAGGCGCTTCTCAAACAGTTACAACTGACTGGAAAAGCAACTGACATACTGTTACGCACGATGAACAAAGAGCAAGTCGTCAAAACAGCTACTGTGTCCAATTTGGAGATATGTAGCTTGGACAGCAGTGAATACATTGATCTTCCTGATATTTACATGCAGAAAGAAATCCCTGTACAAAAGGAAAACATTCCTACAGAAAAAGATTTGGAACAATGGCCATATCTGAAAGAGGTTAAGCTCCCACAAATTGATGCAGATATTGGTTTACTGATTGGCAGCAATGTTCCCAAGGCATTGGAGCCATGGAAAGTCATAAGCAGCAAGGAGGATGGACCATATGCCGTGAAAACTGCATTGGGTTGGACTGTAAATGGTCCTTTTCGAAAAACCAGTGTCTCAAAGACTGGTAAACAGATTGTCATGGCTTGTAGGATTTCTGTTGTCAAGTTGGAAGAATTGATGCAGCAGCAAATTGAACAAGACTTCCCAGAGCGACGGTATGAAGAGCATCTTGAAATGTCACAGGAGGACAGAAAGTTCATGGAAAGTGTCTCAAAGTCCATAAAATTGGTAAATGGACATTATAGTATTGGACTGCCGTTAAGAAAAGGAGACACCAAATTTCCAAACAATCGCTGTGTCGCTGAACAGAGGGCACTTAATTTGAAAAGGAAGTTTGCAAAGAACAGCAAGTTTTATGAAGGGTACAAAATGTTCATGATGGACATGCTGAACAAAGAATTTGCTGTTAAATTGACACCTGAAGACAAAGCTAAGACAAGCCACAGTAACAGAATTTGGTACATAGCACACCACGGCGTGTACCACCCAAAAAAACATAAACTCAGGGTGGTATTCGATTGTGGTGCTAGCTGTCAGGGTACCAGTCTAAATGATCACCTATTGCAAGGTCCTCACCTGACCAACAGCCTTGTTGGTGTGCTCACTAGATTTCGCCAGAAACCTGTTGCCTTCATGGCTGATATTGAAGGGATGTTTCATCAGGTCAGAGTCCCTGAGGAAGACTCTGACCTGCTAAGGTTTCTTTGGTGGCCCGACGGAGATTATAGCAAAGAGCTTGAGGAGTACAAAATGGTTGTACACATATTTGGAGCTACGTCTTCTCCAAGTTGTGCGAATTTTGCTCTGCGGCAGTGTGCAACAGACAATTTGGAAGAATTTAATGTAGAAACCACCTCTACAGTGCTTAGAAACTTTTATGTCGACGATTGTCTCAAGTCTGTAGAGAGTGAGGACGAAGCCCTGGTCCTTGCCAAGAACCTGAGCACTTTGTGCGCCAGAGGAGGCTTTAAGTTAAACAAGTGGATCAGCAATAACAGAGCATTGATTCTTACCATAGACGAGGAGGACCGAGCCAAGGAGGTCAGAGATCTGGATTTTGACCAAGACATCTTGCCTGTCGAAAAAGCGCTAGGTGTACAGTGGTGCATTGAGACAGACTCTTTTAAGTTCATGATTCAGCTCCAAGATAAGTCACTTACCCGGCGTGGGATCTTATCAATGGTTAGTTCCGTTTATGACCCTCTTGGAATGCTGGCCCCAGTCATTCTTCCTGCTAAACAGATCTTGCAGGAGCTCTGCCGTTTGAATCTTGGATGGGATGAGATTATTCCTGAAGGTCTCCGTCAAAAATGGTTTACCTAGTTGAGAAACTTGAGCTTTGTGGAAGACTACAAGGTGAGGAGATGCCTCAAACCTGATGATTTTGGTCAACTTGAATCTGCACAGCTTCATCATTTTGCTGACGCGAGCGAAGGTGGCTATGGCACCGTCTCCTACTTGAGGATGTCAAACAAGTATCAGCAAGTTCACTGTGCCTTTGTTATTGGCAAAGCTAGAGTGGCTCCTCTAAAGCCTGTAACTATCCCAAGAATGGAGCTCACAGCAGCCACTGTAGCAGTAAGAATGGACCGGATGTTACAAGAAGAGCTTGAAGTCCCTCTTATGCCATCAGTCTTCTGGACCGACAGCACTTCAGTGTTGAAATACATAAGGAATGAGACATCTAGATTTAACACCTTTGTCGCTAATCGAATCGCAACTATTCGATCTGCTTCCAGTGTTTCTCATTGGAGATATGTGAACAGTGGCCTGAATTCTGCTGATTGCGCTTCAAGAGGGGTTTCTGTCCCCAGCTTCTTAAAATCGGGGACCTGGATTTCAGGCCCAGAGTTTCTGTGGCTACCCGAATCTGATTGGCCTAAGACACCAGATTCAGATTATACTCTCACTCCCGAAGATCCAGAGGTTAAGATACTTGTATCAAACGCTGTCATTGTGAAAGAGAGCGCAAGCGTTATCGATAAGCTGTTCTTATGGTACTCTGACTGGCACCGTCTTAAAAGGGCTGTGGCCTGGATTCTTCGTGTCAAAGCTATACTAAAACTGACAATCTCAAAGAAAAAGGATTTCCCTAGGAATAAAAGGAATAAAAGGGACATACAAACTCTATCTGTGCAAGATCTGCAAGAAGCAGAAGTTGCAATCATTAGTTTCTGCCAGGAGACAAACTTTGCTGATGAAATGACTGCCTTAAAGAAAGGACACGCAGTGAAAACAAGCAGTCATCTCTGCAAACTGTCACCAGTTCTTCAGGATGGCCTGATAAGAGTCGGTGGCCGATTAAGCAGGTCTGCTATGCCGTCGGAATCCAAACACCCTGTCATCTTGCCAAAGAACCACCAAGTGACACAGCTCATTATCAGACACATCCATGAGAATGTTGGACACAGTGGAAGAAGTCACACTCTGTCACGTTTGAGACAAAAGTTCTGGATACCAAGAGCCATCTCAGCTATTCGAAAGATAATCTCCAAATGTGTCATCTGTAAAAAAATAAGTGCAGTGAAGGGTGAACAATTCATGGCTGACTTACCAAAAGAAAGGGTCAGTCCGGATGAACCGCCTTTTACCAACACGGGTGTAGACTTCTTTGGCCCATTTGACATAAAGCATGGAAGATCTACTGTAAAGCGATATGGAGTCATCTTTACCTGTCTCAATATTAGGGCAGTTCACATTGAGATTGCACATAGTCTCAACACAGATTCCTGCATCAATGCAATTAGGAGATTTGTCTCCAGAAGAGGCCCTGTTAAAGTCATGAGGTCAGACAATGGGACCAATCTTGTCAGAGCAGAGCGTGAACTGAGAGAGGCTGTTCGAGCTCTGGACAACTCTAGAATTCAAACTGTCGCTTTAAAAAAAGGCATTTCTTGGCTGTTTAACCCACCTGCAGGATCTCACCATGGAGGAATCTGGGAGAGACAAATCCGAACTATCAGACGGATTCTCAGTGCTCTCCTACACCAGCAAACATTGGAAGATGAAGGACTTGCTACCTTACTTTGTGAGGTAGAAGCTATCGTTAATGATAGACCAATCACTACAGCAACCAATGACCCCATGGATTTGGAACCTTTAACACCAAACCATCTACTACTTCTCAAAACAGAACCTTCCATTCCACCTGGAGTGTTCAAACCAGAGGATTCTTACAGCAGGAGGAGATGGCGTCAAGTTCAGTACATGGCAGATGTATTTTGGAAGAGATGGATAAAAGAATATTTGCCTGAACTACAACAAAGACAAAAATGGACAAGGAAAACACAAAACTTTGACAAAGGGGACATCGTCCTAATCATTGATGATACAGCTCCAAGAAGTTCATGGCTTATGGGCCAAATCACAGAAACCTTACCGGATGCCAATGGGCTTGTTAGACAAGTGCAAGTTCAGACCAAAACCAGCACTCTCCGTAGGCCTGTAACTAAACTTGTTCTTCTTATGGAGGCTCCATGTCGGGACTGAAATCCAAACAAGTACACACATGCCCCCCACAACCCCCCACGAGTCCCTTACACACACATGCACACATTCTTGGACGATTTTGCTTACTGCCCACAAGGACCCGTGGACATCGTAATGGACTTTAAAAAAAAAAAAAAAAAAGGACTTTGGCTCCTAGGTCTTATTTTTGGTAATTGACATTCGTTCCTACATGCCAATTAGGGGCTGGAATGTAGGAGCCAAATTATTGTGTTATGTTTTCATGGATTTATATTGTTTCTGAATGGCTGTTATTTGTTCTATTTGCTAGTTTATGAGATAAAAATGTGAAGTATTAGGATTTGAATTATGAGTTGAACTAAAGTAATGAATTGTTTATTTGATTGTTTACTGTTGCGCATGGTTGATGCCGTTTCTCATCTCCGCCCCCTCTTTATGGACAGGTGACTGCAGCACCTGGGCTATATTAGTGTTGGCTATGGGGGCCAGGTGAGCTCTCGGTTTCAGGCCTTCAGAGATGCTTTGATTTGATCTTGTTGCTTCTTTCTTTCTAAAATAGCTCTAACATACCTCTAAAACACACCTGCAACACATTTACCCCAAAACAAAGAACATCATCATCAGCATGTTCTTCAACATGATGACGACGGTCCTTCAGAGATTGGCCAACAGCAGCTTTTAACAGCAATGGAGACATAATGATGGAGTTGGTGTGTGTTACGACCCCTGGTCTACAGTCTATGGGAGTATTGCTGTCTGGTTGCTTCCTGGTGGTTTGAAGCAGCTCCAGCTGGGGACGCCACTCCCTCTGACCATTGGGTAGTGGTTCACTGCTGCCGTGAGTACGCCCACTTCTACATTGTGCCAGCTGGATGATTGCACTGTCCCTGCCTTCGTCTTCCACAACCAATCCAACAGGTCAACAGTGACTTCAAAAAGGAGGAAGCACCTGCAATCGGGGCAGCTGTGTTCCATTCGGCCCACAGTTTGCCAGGCTGGGTTTTGGAGATTAATCGCTGGACTTTAGAGCGTGATAATATACCCATGGGGGTTTGTGAGCTTAATTCCTGTCCTGTTTGGTTGTGTACACTATTGTGCTTTTTGAGTTCGTGTTGAATAGAGACTCTCACCTCTTTTCTTTTGTGTGAGTAATTTTGAGTTGACGTTTTGATATAGTTGACACTCTCACCTTATGTGAGCAGCTTTTGAGTTGCTGGTTTTTCCTCATTTATGAAGAATCTGACAACTTTCCAGCCTTACATTTAGAGGATGGCTGCTGTATGACCCATTTGATATACTGACCACTCAGTCGTCCATCTGACATTCTGCTTCCCCTCCTCACCAGTTGGTGGCGCCAACACACCAAATCACTTCCCACTGCCATGAAAACAGGAGGAAGTCATTTCATCTACAATTTACAATAGTGCTTCCCAACCTATATTCCTTGAGGACCCCCTTCATGCAAATACTAAAAAGCTGTGGCCCCCCTGCCCCACCCCGTGCTGAGCCCATGCTGGTTTCATGCTTTAATTAGCAAGAATGTCACCATAAATACTGGATTCTGGCTGAGTCCTGTCCTTCCATTAAGCCACAAATAAACATTTAGCCTCACTTTTCCCAGAATGCCAGTTCCATGTGAGCGAAATGCCCAGATGATCAAAACAACTTGACCAGATACACATTTTTAATCACAATGGCTCTGATTGGTCAAAGCCTCGCGGACCCCTGTGCCCTTTGAGGGACCCCTTTAGGGGTTCCCGGACCCCAGGTTTGGAACCACTGATCTACATAACAGCTGATTGTGACCAAAGCGCGATGGAAGAATCAGAAAAACCTGTTGAACAGCATTGTATGTTATCTTGGGGGTGGTGGATGAAAACCTGTGGGAAGAGCTGCACTGCTACACTGAACCCAAACGATGTTTTATCACCACTTGGACACAAATCAGGAAACAGCAACTTCCGGCTCTCAGAAATCCCGCAAATTACATCCATTTCTGTCTGTGGGACGTTTTTCTAGTTTAGTTTGTTAAAATATTCACTTCAAATCAAAAGTGAAAAAACAGCCTGATTTTTAGTTTTTAGATTTATAAAAGAAGAATAAAAAACAGCTGATTTATTTATTGATTTCTGATGCAGCTGGGGAGGGAAGTCATGGTGTAGATGTGGAATTCTGTCAGTGATTGATGGGAAAACTTAACTGTCAGAGACGTCACAGGTTCACATTGATAGAAGTAGAATGGGATGTATTGATCCGTGATGGATGCTCCTCCATCTGACGGCAGCTTGCATCCGTTGCTGGACTGACTGGACTGAGTCATCCAGTACAGAACAGCTCTGTACTGGGATGCCTCTTGGACCCACCAGTGGAGGTGTTAGGAGAGAGGATGATGATGATGGCTAAGCTCTCATCCATGTTGACAGCCCCCCTCCCCCCTCCTGAACACCGACAGCCCTGCAGAGCTCCTTCAGTGACAGACTGCTGCACCCAAAGCATGGAAACCAGTACTGCTCCCAGTAAACCACAAACACACTCAAAAAAAGCCAGTAGAACTTCTTAATGTCCAGAGACCTGCATGTTAGGCTGGTGTGAGTGTGTAAACTCTCTCTAGGAGTGAGTGTGATTGAATGTTGGTCTCTCTGTGGTGGTTCTGTGATGGACAAGGACCAGCTCCAGCCCCCTCGCCACCCTGCATCTGAATAATCTGTTATCTCCAGATAACCAGAGAAATGAGCCCGTTATCACCAGAAAACGCTGGTAAAAAACATGCCAGCCCGGCTGCTCTCCGCTTCCTTACACACCTTTTATTCTCATTTAATTCTAATTTACTGCTCAATCTTTTCTATTAAATTCTTTTTCCTGTTTTAATTTGTCGCTGCCATGTAATTTTTATTTCCTCTTTCCTTTCTCTTCCAGGCCCCTGATCTGCTGGGCCAGTCGAGTAAAAAATTAAGCTTCCCTCCTCAGCAGCGCCTGTTTTTATAAGGTGAGCATTTATGTGTCAGTTTTCCAGCTTAGCTGTGCAGTAGACTCTCTTTCTGAGCAGAGGTGAACACTAGTTTCACATCTTCACTGAGGATTCAATTATTAGACTCTTGAACTGCTTTCTGCTGCATTTCTGTTGGAAACTGTAAATTCTGGGAGCCAAAAAGGAAGTTTAGCTGGAAGCTCTTATGAAAGTCCACACATGGATGAATTTAGTTCTTTGTAGATGTGATGTTTAGGAAAGCGTTTGCTTCTTACACTAAATGTGTTCAGAAGCAGATTTTAATCTGCAGACTGGATGAAATCACACAGCAGGTGCAGTTTATAAAATGGGAATAAAGAAGCTGCTTCCCAGCACCAAGGACACAAAAAGTACAAAATATTTCCACCAGAAATGGAAAAGAGAAACTTATGTATGAGGAAAAGTTTCAGTTTAAACACAAAGTAGAAGTAAAGAAAATGTTTCATGTCATTTAGTGTTTTTTTTAGGCTCATAATTCCTGTGGCTCTCGTCATAAAGTTGCGTCTAAGAAGTGTTTAAACACATGGTCAGCATTTGGTTTTGTTCAACATTTTAACTGTGCTGTGATAAATAAAACCATTTTTGATGCATTGATTCTCATCAGATTCTATGGAGATGAGCTGCGTCTGGCCTGGAAAACAGGCAGCAGCTGCTGATGGAGGCAGGAACCCAAAATAACTGTCAGAGGTAATTCCATCCTCTTTAATCTCATTCTGATCCAATAACATGCTGCTGTTAGTAGATGCTGCTCTGCTGGTATTTTATTGCTAACTTAAATCCTGTTCTGGGTCTGTTCATGACGTGACATGAATTCTTTAAGAGGATGTAACTGCAGACAAGATGTCCAACCATGGGGGACCAGTTTAAAGAGGACATTGTCCTGGTTGACAGGAAATATTACAGGCTGAGTGGACGTTAGTCCCAGTTTCAGGAAATATTTCAGCTTATATTACTGTGTAAGGAAATGCATTGGAAGCATTTAAATGAGCCATTGAAGGGTTTACAGTTTTTTATTTAATCCTGGAGGTAATTTTATGTCTCTGTAAAAGCAGCTAATTTAAAGTTTTGTGGACATAAAATGGTCTTTAACCAGCTGACATGAAAACCAGAGCTGAATGTGAGATATTGGTGACTTCCACCGCTTTACAGACTATTAAACACTTTCAGTCACGCTTCATTATAACAAAAGAAAATGTCAGAATTTAGTCAGATTATCAGCAAAGTTGCACTTTTTTTAAATTGGTGTGAAATGGTGTGAAATGACTATGAATAGTAGACGGCTTAGATTTCTATCAGATCAGGATTTATTATTATAAAGAGGAAAAAACGATGCAGGATGAAGCTGAGGATCAAGTGCATTAAGACGACGGCACCACCTCAAGCTTTGATCCAGTGGAACAGGTCTGATAATCCGGATTAAGATGTGCTGCAGGACTTGTTAAAGTCTTGCTTAGAAATGAGGTCTGTCACTTAAATACTGAGACAAAATTATCTCCAGAAGCTGGAAAGCTGCTCTGGTATCAGACATGTAGAAGACTGCATCTGGAGGCAGGACAACATTTCTGCTTTCAGGTCAGAGCCTCTAAAAGTTGCTGCAGTTTGTTCTTCAACTAAATGATGTGCACAAAGTTCAGCTTCTATTTTCATGGATCATTTTCTTCCAGATTTGACACCTGCTGTTCAACAGTGTGTCCATGATCTGCCATCTTATCTGCAGCTGCTCCCTCACATTTTCATGCTGATCTGCTTTGTATCAGTAATCTGGATAAAAACCACATCAACATGTCTGTACTTCTTCACAACATCAGATTAAATCCAGGAAAAGATTCAAGCTGTCTCATCTATTGTAGTAATTGGCAGGAATGAATCGTTTTAATGATCCAGTCTGTAGAGTCGAAGTAAAGGCGAGACATGACATGAATCTTTTTATCTGATAGAAGATGTGTGACTTGGAAACTCTGAAGGCTGAGCCCTAAAAATAAAAGCTAAAACTCAAGTTTCTCTACTGGAATAAAAAGCTGAAGCTACTGAGTAAAGGCTGGATGAAGGAAGTGGGATGGAAATGAAATGTTCTGCATGTGATAAAATAGCAAATGCTGCATCTTCATCCATCTTCAGCTGTTTCAGGTTAAATGAAACTCACATCTGTTAGAACTTGGGTGGGTGGGTGGGGGGGGGGAGCAGCACTTTGAAGACTCAATGTTGGTCAGAGCTGCGTCTACTTTACTGTTGTTCATCTGGTGGAACATGGCTTGTTAGACTATGATGGGATGTGTGATCTTTACTCTGGATTTAATAGGTTTTATCTCCACTAGTGTCAGACTGGTCACCTTGTTGTTATTCTGGAAGAAGCAGAGGATTGTTGTGTAGATCTCTAAGTAGTTTTATTACCTTTTCCTCAAGCTGGCAAACCAGTCTGATCCCAGTTTGCATGTTTGTGCCATAATGTAAGAGCTTGTTGGCTAAAAGAGTCGTGGCAACGTTGCCATTACGGTTAAAAGCTGAACTCATACTGAGGACTGGAAGATTTGCTTCTGGAGGTTCAGTATTGATCATAAATGTGTCTCACTGACCTTTGTTCAGGTGGAGAACTCTGGAAGAGTAAGTGGATATTTGCAGCAGAACGTCCTGGTTCTGCTACTTAGCACAGAGGATGGTTTAGTGCTAATATTGTTGTTCATCAGCAGCATGTCGGCTTCTCTAGTTCACCACTCCCAACTCTCTGATATCTGATATCTAGAACTGATCCTATTCTACAACGAACACAAACACATCTGACCTGCAGGATGTGTCGTTTCATCCTATCAGTCAGAATTACAGAAGAGGTGATGTGAGCTAAACTCTAGATGCTAAATGGAAATGTAAAATGGATTTACTCTGGTCACATTAATGTTCCTTCATGGTTTCTATGTTAGAAAGCAGAAAGAGGTTGGGGTCCCTGAAATGTCTCATTCTTACACATGCAGCTGCAGCAGCTTCTAAAAGCTGTTAAACATCCCTGAATACTTTGTAGTAATTCCAGCTGGATGGATAAAAGCAGGAATTTCATTGTGGGGGGCTTATTTAACAATATCTAGTTCATAAATGGCAACAAATATATTGAATGTAAAAGTGTGAAACCTTCATGAAGCTGGAAGGAGTTTGTAAACCTGCATTTGCTTAAAAAGCACAAAGCAGCATTTTTCCTGCTTTCTGTACAAATCCTCATCACACAATGCAGCAATCACAAGATCAGACGTCTAAAGGCAGGAACACGTTAATCCCACTTTTCATTCCTACAATCCTTCCTACACATTCATATACGCCTCCATCTGTCCATCTGATGGCTTTGGACTCATGTTGGAGTGTGTGCATTTTCATTCAGATCTACTAAACGTGAGTCCTTTTCCTGGTTTTAAATGCTGCTATGTTGCTTGGCCCCTGTGCCGTGGTTTGATCCCTGGCTCCTCCACCATGGTGAACCATTTCTCCCTGAAGACCACATCAGTCCGTCCTTAACGAGTCCGTTTGTTGCTCCTGCATCGTTGCTGTTTTAGAAGAATGTTGGAGCAGAAACGTTTTCATGAGTATTTAGCTGGACACACATCAAGCTGTTAAACTGACAGCTTTTCAGCATCTGTGAACGGCTGTATGAGACACTAGAAGTGGATTTTCTGAACCAGAACCTACACAAACAAGGCCAGTGGTCCTGCTCAGCTAATGGGAATAATGGTAGAATGCAGCACTTCATATCTGAGGGCTCAAGAGGTTTGACCATTTTCTATCCTTTTCTACCTGAAGATGCAGCAACAACTCCTGATTGAAAGATGTTCAGCTGTGCAGCTGCAGAGATGAGGGAACGTGTCAAAGGTTCACGCTGCTAGTTGTGTGTTGAGAAGACGAGATCCAGCTGCTTTCAAGCCTTGTAGAAAGTAAAGTGCTCGTGGAAAAGGAGTGTACTGAGTTCCTGTGGATGAACGGGATGTTTGGGATGTGGAAGTGTCCCACAGAAGGAGAGTGGTGGGATCATCATGTTCTGAGACTCGCAGATGTTCAAGTCCAGGAACAAAAGCTCAGTTCAAGCTTGGAAACTGTGGATCTGTGAGATCGGAGTAAAAGCATTTAAGACCAGGACCTGAGAGGCCCACCAGACTTCTGAGTCTAATAAAACCTGCTGATCTACTGGATCAAAGGCGGCACTAAGATCCAGTAGAACCAGGACTGGAAGTTTCTGTGTGTCCAAGTTCCACCTGAGGTGGTAAACAATGTTTAAAAGGGCGTCTCGGTTCTGTGGTTGGTCCTAAAACCAGATTCAGATTCTTCTAAATATTCTGTTTATTCAGAAACTTGTGTAAGTGAATAAAAAGAACTTTTTCTATCATGTGAGTTAAAAGCGGTGAGTTGGATACAGGTCGGTAGTTCTCCAGAAGGTTTGGGTGTGAATTCCTCTTCTTCAGAAGGGGCCTCACCACTGCTGTTTTACAGGCAGATGGGAAGACGCCCGTCTGAAGGAGGACCTCACCACGTCTGCAAGCTCACGCTCAAAGAAAGCATCACATGTTTAAAGTGATGTGGGAATGGATCTAAAAGGCAGCTTGTTGGTTGAGGAGGAAACTGGAGCAACATCTCTGCATCAACCAGGACAAACTCTCCAGTGTTTCCTCGGGTAAAAACAAAGCTTCAGGTCTGTTAAGATCAACATGTCGCTGAGATAAAAACTGGATCTAATAGCATTGATTTTACTTCTGAAGTGGTCTGCAAAGTCCTCACATGCAGCATGTGATGCTGTCATGGAGGACTTGTTCAAATCTGGGTTCATTAAAAGACGTGTTGTTTTAAAAAGGAATCTGGGATTATTTTTATTGTGTGGAATCAGATGAAAAGTGGAGCGTTCTGGCCTGTTTCACTGCTTTATTGTAAACTCTGACTTGTTCCTTCAAACTTTCTAAATGAAAAGTTCATCTTGATTTCCTCCGTTTCCTCTCTGCTCTCCTGCAGCTTCTTTCCAGGTTTGTGGTTTCTTCGTTTCTCCGCGATGGTGTGAGTTTGGATCTTCTAGTTCTGGTTTTAAGTGGAGATGCAGCATCAACGGCTGACTTCAGTTTCCTGTTAAAATCATCTCCAATAAAATCACACTTTTATTCTAGTGTAGCTTTAAAAATGTGTGTATAAAGAATAAAACGTGTTGCTGATGTTGTGGAATTTTTAGTTATCAAAGATCACACACTAAGTGAGAATCGAACAAAGTAGTTTTATTAAGAGCCGGCCGGCAATGAGAGTCACACAGTCAAAGGAGTTTGTCTGCGAGAGTCTGCCAGATACAAGTGAACTTAGTTAATATACCAGGCATGAGCTGATAACATCACAGTAGGAGGTCATTGTTTTAAATTTCTCACATAGCTGTTAACAAATGTTACGGAGTGAAGGGTGCAAAGGAGGAAGCTCATTAAACTCTCAACATCTGTTGAGGGGATGAGAGAGGGGGGAAGGTGTGAGAAGGAGTTCTTATCTAGATACACAGACATACAAAGTGTAACCTACAAACTATAAGGGTATATATTGTAAATTTTCCATTACAATCCACCCCTTTGATTAAAATGCAACATATTAATCACACATAAAGAGGTTAAATTTTCCAAAGAGATTGATAGATCTTCCACAGTCCATGCTAGTTCCCCAACCCCCACCAGGGCAAAGCCATCCTAAATCCTTTCATCTGTGGAGAGAAGATACCGCGTTTAACACGATGGGGGTGATGAAAGGGTTCAGGAAAAGGCCGCAATGTACCATTTGGGGTTAGAGTAAACGCAGAGACATCAGGGAGCAGATAAGCCAGATAACATGTTCCAGACCAATTGACAGGAAGGTAAATATAAGAGTGTCTGCCACATGTCCAAACTATGTTCTGAGGACATCCAAAGCCGGTATCTGATGGGATATAAGACCAAATGGTGTTAAGAACAGAATTATTGTACATAGGAAGGTCAGGAAAAGGTAAGAGAGCTGTAAGGTTAAACACAACAACTCCTGAGGCCCACTCTGTAGAGGGAGAACTATCAGGGAATAAATCACGAGGATTTAAAGTGAACGGGTCAGAGCGTTTGGGGCAAGGTGAGGATATACATGAGGCTGAAATGCTACGCTGACAACCTAGAGTGTGTCCTAAAAAGAATAGTGCATCTGTCCCATTTCGCTGAAAACAAAGAGGTGGAGAAGAATATGGATTTGTACGATCCCTTAAGCGGAAGACAGTTCTGGATGAAACACAAGTGGAGTTTGTGTTGCTGGAAAACTCAGCTGGTCTCCTCCAGGAGAGGGGAGGGCGCTGGTGTGGCCAAGTAATGTTCCTAGGGTGTAATCTATTACCCATGATCAGAGTCCACAAAGTGGTATTCAAAGGGACTGGATATGGAATAAAAACTGATTGAGTGGGTGTGGCATGCGGCACCAGTCCACAAACATAGCAACTGTCATTTGTCAATTTATGAGCAGACAAATTGGCAACTTGCCACCAAAGATTCTCAGTGTGATCATGATGCTGAAGGATGTGGTTATCTCGGCGGTGCCTCCTGAGGGAGGGTGCTTCTGTCCCCTGCAGTCGTCTGGCGGGTTGGGACGAAGCTGGGGTGCGTTGTGTCAGGTGAGGTCCGGTTGGATCCAGGTACCAGAGGAGGGAGGTGATAAGGATGAAGAGGATGACGCACGACCATCCCCTCACGGCAGTCTGGGTGTACTTCATGTTGTCCCGTGGAGAATGGACCATCTCGCACGGGGCTGACCTCAGGGATTATTCTGCCCTGTGGTTGAGAGGTCAGCTGGAGTTGGGGTACTTTGAAACCTTCTACAGTGGGACGCGTGAATCCACGTGGACCTTTCAGCGACCTTCACGGCTGTATGAGTGACCAACAGGACCTGGAAGGGACCCAGCCACCTTTTAGACCGCCAGTGCTTTCTCCTCGTCTCTCGAACCAAGATCCAATCTCCCGGAACCAAGGAGTGAAGCAGATCTGATGCTGGGCGTGGCAGGGCCTCTTTCACCACACTCTGCACCTGTGAGAGAACTTTGGACAGATTTTGACAATAAGCAAGCATGTTACTTTCACAGTATGTTGTAGACACGGAGAGTCCTGGAGGATCCAGACCAGTGTAGGGAGGTCTGCCAAACAGAATCTCAAATGGACTAAGATTTGTCCGGGCACGTTTCCTCATTCTCATGTGCATAAGAATGAGTGGGAGGGCTTTTGGCCAAGACAGTCCTGTTTCTTCACAACATTTAGCCAACTTACCTTTTAAAGTGGCGTTCTCTCTTTCAATTGCTCCGCCTGATTGCGGGTGATAAGCACAATGAGTCTTAAGCTGGAACCCCAATAGTCCACTTACCTCTTTCAGGGCCGCATTTACAAAGTGTGAACCATTGTCAGATGAGACCTTAACTGGAATCCCCCATCTTGGAATGATTTCGGTCACCAGAGCCTTAGCCACGACTGAACTTGTGGCATGCTTTGCTGGAAAAGCTTCAACCCACTTTGACCACATGTCTACCATAACTAGACAATATTTCTTACCTTCTGCAGGTGTTAACTCAATGAAATCCATCATCAAATGATCAAAAGGCTGATTAGGTGGTGTATGACCAGCTGGAGGGCAGGCAAGAGGGCGGGCGGTGTTATAGCCTGCACAGATCAAACATTTTTTGCAGTAATTTTCAGCCACCACAGTGAAGCCTTTTGTGAACCACAGAGATGTTGTGGAAGATACCATCCCCCCTTTTGACACATGGTCCAACCCATGTGACAACTTAGCAAACCAGGGGAAGAAATGGCGAGGAAGGCAAGGTTTTCCATCAACAGAGCGCCATACACCTGCAGAATCAGGGGTGCAGGAGTTAGCCTTCCAGACAGAGCGTTCCTCTGGAGTAGAAAAAGACTGGATGTCCTGCAGAGAACAGGGAGGAGAGTGATCCTCTTCTGTGAGAGGAGAAGAGGTGAGAATGTGCGGAGAGGCTGACAGAGCTGCCTGCTTAGCAGCCTGGTCGGCCAAGGCGTTGCCACGGGCAACAGAGGAAGTGTCTTTAGTGTGAGCTTGACATTTCACTACAGCGACATCTGAAGGAAGAAGAATAGCGTCAAGGAGAGCCGCAACCTGTGTGGAGTTCAAAATAGGCTTACCATCAGATTTCATAAAATTACGGTGACGCCACAACGCACCAAAGTCATGAACTACACCAAAGGCGTAACGCGAATCGGTATACACAGTCAGGGACTTACCTTGTGCGAATTTACAGGCCTCAGTGAGAGCAACAAGTTCAGCTGTCTGAGCAGAGAATTGTGAAGGGAGGGAGCCAGAGAAGAGAACCTGATGTTCATCACAGACAGCAAAACCCACTCTGTTCTTACCAGAATGGTCTCTGAAGGAGGAGCCATCACAAAAAAGAATGAGATCAGAGTTAAGAAGAGGCTCATCAGATAAATCTGGTCTCGGAGTGCAGATTTCAGACAGAACAGTCTCACAACAGTGATGAACACCATCTTCTGCGGTAGGAAGAAGAGTGGCAGGGTTAAGTGATGTACACCGTTTCATAGTGATGTTAGGCATATCGAGAAGAACTGTGGTGTATCTCAGCCATCTAGCTGCAGACAGATGAGAAGTCTTTTGTTCGAGCAAAATGATGGATACAGAATGAGGAACAAAAACAGTTAGCTCACTGTATCCCACAATGTCACGTGATGCAAGTACAGCCTTCTCACATGCAGCCACAGCTCTCAGACAGCCAGGAAGACCCGCAGCAACAGAGTCGAGCTTGGAAGAGTAATAGGCCACCGGGCGCTTGTGAGAGCCGTGCTGTTGAAGGAGAACAGAAGACATGAAACCATGTTTTTCATCAACAAACTGAAAGAAAGGTTTGGCTGGGTCTGGCAGAGCCAGGGCTGGAGCAGAACACAGCGCTTGTTTCACAGACAGGAAAGCCTGCTCAGCCTCCGGGGTCCAGAAGAAATGGTCATGAGCAGATAGATTCTTACCATGTATACAGGAAGTCAGGGGGGCCTCAAGTTCAGAAAAATGTGGAATAAAGGCCCGACAAAACCCTACCATACCTAGAAATGACATCAGCTGTTTCTTGGTAACAGGTTTTGGTGCTTTCTGAATGGCCTCGATCCGTTTAGAGGTCAGGGCCTTGGTGGTGGCAGAAATGTGATGCCCTAGAAAGATGACTTGAGGCTGGCAGAACTGTAGTTTACGCAGACTGGCTTTATGACCCTCAGAATGAAGATGGAGGAGGAGGGCCAGTGTGGCCTCCTCACACAAGGAGGCAGAAGGACAGCAGAGCAGAAGGTCATCAACGTAAGTTAATAAAACTACGCCCTGTGGAAGCTGCAAAGAAGAAAGAGAATCTCTTAGTACCTCATTGTAGATTGTGGGGGACTCACAGTACCCCTGGGGAAGCCGGGTCCAAGTGTATGGTTTCCCATTGAACTCAAAAGCGAACCAGAATTGGCTGTCTGGATGAACAGGAACAGATGTAAAAGCATTAGCCAGATCTACCACGGAGAAATGTGTAGCAGTAGGAGGAATCTGCGACACGATGGTGTGGGGGTTGGGCATCATAGGGGCCCGTGAAATAACTGCTTTATTGACAGCTTGGAGATCTTGGACAAAACGCCAGTCAGGTTTGGCTGGTGGTTTACGTGGTTTCATGATTGGGAAAATAGGAGTGCGAACAGGGGAATTTGGACAAGAAACAACAATACCACTCCTAAGATGTGAATTGAAGACAGGTGTAATACCCTCCAAAGCTTCAGGTTTGAGAGGATATTGCTTCTGGCAGGGGCGGTAGTCAGATTTCGGAGTGATGACTACTGGGGGGCAGTTCTTAACCAGGCCCACATCATGGGGAGAGGTAGCCCACAAATCAGAGGGAACCTGAGAGAGGGCTGGGGGAACAGGTGGCAAGGGTGAGTCAGCAGATAAACATGTCAGAAAATCCTCATCTACCAACTGAACACTTTTCTGGCAATGAATCACAGAGAGCATGCTCTGCTTAAACACACCCAGCCTTGGAGAAAACAAAACTGCTGAGTCATGAGTGGATTGCCACCGAGACTCTCTGAGAGCAGTAGCAACAAAGGGGCCCAAATCCTTCCACTCAGTCGAGTGGGACTTGGAAAGAGACACGTGTGGGTGTGTGTGAAGTTTAAACAACTTCTGTTGGTCAGAGGTTAGTGAGACAGACAAAACACACATACTTTCATTCCAAAACATACATGTCACAGTCAGTTTGTCAGAGCAGTCCCTAAAAAAGATTTTTTCATACTGCTGATCTGGCCCATCAGGACAGATGTAGGATGTGCAATGTAATTCCCTCTCCCCCATCACCTCTGCCCCAGGGGAGACTCTGGCTCTGCAGAGGGACAGCCAGTGTGAAGAAAGAGGGGAGCTTCCCATTTTCCACTGATAAGCATAGCAGGGAGCTCTTGGGTTATATTTAACCATCATTAAATCTTTTTCCTCAGTGTCAGAAGATGAACATGATATGGTCAGCCCCTGAGACCCAGAGGAAATCTGAATTCCCAGTTTGCACATCAGATCACGGCCCAGTAAATTTACAGGACAAACTTTGGACAAAAGAAAGGAATGTGTAAATGGATGCTCACCTTGTACTGAGCAGGTTAAAGGTACCGTGAATTTTTCTTTGTCATGATGGCCTCCAGCAGACACAGAAATAACAGTCTTACCACTGAGTGGTGGAGTGGGATTTAGGGTGCCTGTCTTAAGAACTGAGTGAGTTGCACCACTGTCAACCATAAAAGAAACTGGTTGATTATTTACAGACAATGTAAACAAAGGAAAACGTTTATAAGCTATAGCAGCTAAATGAGTGTATGTGTGTGTGTATGTGTGTGTGTGCATTTCACTTCCCTCAACAGTTGCTGCAGCGAAAACTGTGGTGGGTGGAGAAAAAAGCTCCTCTGGAGTCCTGTCTCCCGGGTCCGCCCCTCAGTCAGCCTGCTGGTATTCCTTCTGGTGGGTGGGCCCATTATCCTGAGGGCAGTTATCCTTCCAGTGTCCATATTGGCCACAGCGATGACACGGCCCATGTCGTTGTGGGCAGTTATCCTTCCAGTGTCCATATTTGTCACAGCGATAACATGCCCCACGCTGTTGTTGGTTGCCGCCCCTCTCTCGTCTTCCTTTGCCCCTTCCTCTGCCTCTCCTATCTCTATTGGATTGTGGCTGATTTTGGGAGGTGAACAGAGTCAGGGCTGTTGACATCTGTTTTTCTTTCTTGGATTCAGCTTTTTTCTTGTTTTCATCCATGACATCTTGTGCGTGTTTTGCTTGACGTTGAAGCTGAGCCAGTCTGGTCTCATGTCTCATCCCCACATACTGTCTCTTCACCACTTCCAACATATCTCTGTTCATACCTTCAATGATGGTCTGACAGAGAAGGCGTTCCCATGGTCCTGGAGTGTTCCCCAGTTCTCCTGCAGGGCGCTCCAAGCCAGAGTGTCTGGTGAAAACAGTTTCACAGCGGTGTAGAAAAGCCTCCATGCGCTCATCTGGGCCCTGTATCAGATTTCTCAGGGCAGTCAGGCTTCCTCGATTAGGGAACACAGTCTTTATGCCATCACAGAGTGTGGTGATGGCTTCTCTGTAAGGTCTGTTCGGCTCATCGTCCCAGTTTGGATTTTTCAGGCCGGTGTCATCAGGAGGGAGGTGGGGACGGATCTTAGCCAGATCACTAGCAGTGAGCATTTTAGCAAGAATTTTTCTCAGTTCAAGTCCAGTGGGGCGGTGTTCACGGCAGAAAGCTCTCCATTCCTCGCTAGCTTTCTCACCATCTTCAGTGGGGTCAGGAAGATTTTTAGCATGTTCCATGATTTCAGAGGGGGACCAAGGGCGATAAACCAATATGGGGCCGGTGGGTCCTGATACTTCCACCATGGGGGCACTAAAAACCTCAGTGTCTTCATCTTCAGCAGTATTTTGTCCCAAAAATAGGCCCTTTGCAGTCTGTCCAAATTTGTAGAAAGGGGAGGTTGCTGACACCTCCGGTCCGTAGATCTTCCCGGACTTGGTACGTGAAGGGCTGGTCATGTCTGCTGACGGTCTTTCGGTTCCCCCTGTAGCTTGGCCATGGTTGGAGTCAGCGGGACCTGATGTCTCATCTCTCCGTCGGTCCTCTGGACGACGCTGCTGAGGCTGCTGGGGCTGTTGTAACACCGGGGGACAGGAGTCCAGATCTGGATCCACCTTCAGCGCCTGTAATCGTTCCTGCAGTGAACGATATGGAGAGGGTTGTGAATGCCCTAAATTATTATTATATGGTGGAGGTGCACTAGACAGGGATGCATTATCCCTCCTGTTTCCTATATCTCCAGTCATATCTAATCCCCCACCCATTTCTTTAGTATTAGCTTTCCTAACCCTACATTCGCTCTCATTTTTCCACATTTCAATGCATTTATTATGCCGTTCCCACTTCTCTACATCCGTTGCCTTGATTTTCTTTTTTTTCTTTTTCTCATCCCAGTCCTTCTGTGCTTCCTCATTCAGCTTATCTAATTCCTTCTTACTCAAACTCCCGTTCTCTGGAAAACCATGTTTCTTTGTCCAGTAAGTCATGCAGTCTGTGCAGTCAGGTCCATATTTCTTTTTCATATCTCTTAAAATTTGGGAGTCCCATTTACTCTCCTTCCCCGTCACAGCTGTGTTTCCCATTTTCAGCTAGGACGTCTCCTTGCTGGATTTTCTCTCGGTTTTCGGGTCGCCCAAACCCAGGCACAAAAATTGACTAAAACGCCTATTATTACCACCGAAGTTTTCACCTCAGTGCCGGACTAACTCTACTCTACCGCAATAGAATAGTAATCTACCTTGCCTCACAAGATAGCGGGACCCTGCGAAAAGGAGCAGTAAATGGGAGTCTGATATGAAAACTTCTCACCGTGTGTGATTCTGGATGCTGCTCCACACGCAGACTTCGTTCTGGATATCAGTGGTGTCTGAACGGAGTCCCTCCCGCCGTCCCCTGATGGTTAAGGCTGACCCAGGGGCTGAAGTATCCTTCAGGATGATCAATCACGGGTTCTGGTCCTCCGGTCAGTCACTCAAGATATCCTGCCGACAACGCCAAGAATTGTTGTGGAATTTTTAGTTATCAAAGATCACACACTAAGTGAGAATCGAACAAAGTAGTTTTATTAAGAGCCGGCCGGCAATGAGAGTCACACAGTCAAAGGAGTTTGTCTGCGAGAGTCTGCCAGATACAAGTGAACTTAGTTAATATACCAGGCATGAGCTGATAACATCACAGTAGGAGGTCATTGTTTTAAATTTCTCACATAGCTGTTAACAAATGTTACGGAGTGAAGGGTGCAAAGGAGGAAGCTCATTAAACTCTCAACATCTGTTGAGGGGATGAGAGAGGGGGGAAGGTGTGAGAAGGAGTTCTTATCTAGATACACAGACATACAAAGTGTAACCTACAAACTATAAGGGTATATATTGTAAATTTTCCATTACACTGACTAAATATGAGTTCAGCTTTTCTTCATCTCCTCACAAATGGTCTTGGTGATGTGCATGTATCTGTCCAGCTGGGAAGCCAACACCTCCACATTGGGAAGTTTGGGAAGGAAGGAAACTTGTGCATCTCTTTGAACCTCCAGGAGGAGAGGACAGATTAGTGGTGCAGCCTGAACATGACTGAGTGGGATCTTTTCAGGCAGGTGTAACACCTGCTTCTCAGCGAACACATGCAGTGAGGTGGCGGCCAGCTTCTCCACGGCATCCAGGAAGACGTGGAGCTTCTCCAGACCTTCCAGAGTGTCCTTCAACACTTCAGCAGCTCCTTCTCCAGCTCTGCACGCTTGCTGTCTGCAGACATCTGAGTGAATCTGCTCTTCATAAACTCCAGGAAGGCCTTACCTTTATTCTCTGCCTGCTTCATATGGCTGAACTCTGCTCCATTTAGTCAGCTCTGTCTTTAACTCTGTTCCCTCCCTTCCTTCCACTTAGGATCCTTTTCACACAATTCTCTTCTTCTGCTCATGTCACTGAAGGAATCTGAGGCCAAGCTGCACAAGGTTTTCTTTACTTTCTGTCTGGAGGACAAAAATAAATCCTGTCAGTCTTTTTTTCTGCTGTAAAAATCTTTGTGTGAAGAAAAGGAAAAGAAATGAACACTGGGAGAATTGCTCCCAGCAGATTTCACCGGTAAAGATGTGGAACATGCAAACATGGGAAAGACTAATTCTCCCCTTTCTGCTCATATCAGACGTCTGCTTATCACATGATTTCAGTTTGAAGTTTGTTTCCATTTAAAATGAGTTTCCAGCAACAAGCTGCTGTTTCAGGGGTGAACTAGAAGTGTTTTCATTTGTTCTCTGAAGGTCTTTGTCTTCAGAATAACGAAGCCTAGACTGGCCCAACCTGCAGCAGCTACATCTCCACATCTGGAGGAAAAGATTGACTTTTCTTCTCATTCTGGCTTTTATCTCAATAGATCAAAGTCAGGAAGCAGATAACAGGATAAAGGAGCTTATCTAGTAAAAAGCAGCTTAATGTGGAGAAACCAGCATCAGAAGGAATATTTGGAATCAAGCCGCTCTCGTACAACTAAACAGCATAAAAATCTCTGTGGAAAAAGTCTTTGTTCCAATGAAATTCTTGCTGCAGAGAACAGTTTCTTTCTGTGTTGCACTAATGTGAAGGTTCCCAGTTTCCACTGCAGCCAGTAGAAGCTAAATAAAGCCTAGAAGCTAATAATGGATGAAGTGGTAAAAACACAGGAGCGTTCCTGTTTCCATCTGATGTTTTCATCTTAAATCAGCTGCTGCAGCTGTAAAATGTCTACAAATATACATCTGCTATATCAGCTCTGATGTCTGATGATGCTGCAAACACTTCACTTCTCTGCTCATCACTAAATAGATAATAAATAAAAGTAGAGACTCAATATCCAGCACAGAAGAAGTAAACCTTCTTCTTTACAACAACACTGTTAAAGTTTAGATTCTTTTAAAAACGATCCTCACTGCTCATTTAATACATGGCAGCATTCATTTAATGTTTCTATTAATTATTAATCACCTTTAAGAATTTGGTGAAGTTGTTTCTAGAAAGAAAGGTCATGTGATTAGTTAGAAAAACAAGTTCAGATATAAAACTTGTTTAAATCAGGGATTTGTTCTTGATATTTTTCCTTTTTTTCTATTTTTCCCTCTTTAATGAACCATAGAACTATTGTATGTAAATGTTTGTATATTCTGTAAAACATCCTGTAATACATGGAAACGCTCACTATTCCATTTTTACACACATGGAAACATGACTCAGCAATATTTTTACCAGGTAAATAAGACGTTTAGAAAGAAGTTTCCACTGCTAGGTCTGCCAGAAATCTGCTTTTTATTCCTGCACATGGATTCTATTATTGGTATCAGGATGCTTTACTAAATGAAAAGTCCAGGAAGCCGTTCTTTCCCAGTATCACTGATATTTCCATGTTAGCTTTGTGTGGATAAACCCTGATGTGCTCGGCTGAATTGAGCTTTTCCATCATCTTGTTCCCACCGTCTGTTCCTGGAACTCAGAGCTCTCAGGATGTGGTCGTCACATCTTAGCAGCGAGTTTCTTCCTTTGAATGTATGAAGACTGAAGAGACTCATGAAGGTTTGAGACCTTCCACTGTGAAGATTATAGCTGCAACATGCTGAATGACAGCAGGTGGAGGACCTTTTATTTGGAGCTAGAAACAATACTTTTGGTTGCCCATAGAAGAAAAACATCAACACACAGTCCTGTTAGCTCAGATGTGTGAATGGAGGAAGAGGAGTCTTCATTGATGGTGATTTGTCTCCCTCTGCTGGTGGAAATGTGAACAGAAGGATGTCAGTTTAATGAACTGATGAAGTAAAGAATTATTAAAATAGAAATAATGGAGCTCTTCTTTCAGATTTTTACTGTTAGTGTTTTTCTTTCCAGTGAAAACCTTTGCTGGTGTCTTCTTATTGAAAGCAGCTGCTACATAAACTTTATGTTCTGATCCTACGTTGAAATATTTCATCCTTGTTGTGACTGAATCAGCTCTAGTGATGCGCGGGTCGGGTTTTTCTCCGACCCGCGGGTCCCGCTCTTTTAAAAAAATTGGACCGCACCAACCCGCCCCGCACCTCCGCTTCTATTTTTTTAACCCGACCCGACCCGCCCCGCCCCGCCCCATTAAAACACATGTTATGATATTGACGAATGCTTTTATTTAGTCTGAGAAAGGTGCATATGGTCTCCTAAATTGGCACTGGAAACTGGCAACACAAAATGTATTTTCATTTGAACGTTAAGCCTATAAACATAAATAGGCAAATAAATAAAGTGTTTTAAAGCGTTTAAGTGTTATAAAGCACATAGCCAATGCTGCTGCTGGTGTCTGCACTGATTACCTTGTTGAACCTGTCCCAAACCTGTGATTTAGCCATTTGACCCTCTTTCTTCTTTTCAAGGACGTAAACTCCCGAACGAATGTTATTCAACACTTCTTCTTCCATCTTTTGTTGCTTGTCTGCTTGGCGCTTTCTGCACCTGCGTAGCCTACTACGCGCCTACGTGGACATTACGTTACAAAACGTGACCTGTGTTTAAATAACTGATAAATATTTTGTCTTACATATTATAGTAACAAAATGTAGACACTGATTAAGGTCTTTATTTTCAGTTTGACAAAAAATAAAATTAATAGATAGAACTAGATATTTCAGAATAGTAAACCACACCAACCCGCCCCGCAGTGAAGCGAAAATTCTTTGACCCGCCCCAACCCGAACCGCGGGACCCGCGGGTTAGGAGGCGGCCCGCGCATCACTGATCAGCTCATCTTTCGTTTAATAAAAGTAAACTTCCAGGTGTTTGAGTCCAGCAGTTTGGCTGCAGGACTCGTTTCCAGTTTTATTGTGTCCTGCAGCAGCAGATGGACTTCCACCCATACTGGTTATTTCCTTGTAGAAACGTGTTGTTGAAACAAACTCTTTAAAAAAATTAACTCATTTCAATGAACTCATTTAAGGACAAAGATGACAAACAATTAAAACTAAAGTTTAAGAACTGTTTCTGAATTCCAGCCAAGAGACTAGAACCAGAACTAAAGGTTTTCAGAGTTTCAGATTCAGGTCCAGGATCAGGTTTCTGTCTCTTTGTGTGGAAACCTCCTGCAGTTTTGAGCAGTTCCAACTGCAACAGCACCAACTGCAACAGCACCGACGGTCATGTGTCGTATTTTTTAACGGGGTCAGTAAACGCGTCTCTGAGTTTTCTTTCACTTCCTCTCAGGTCGTCGTGGCGCAGCAGAATTTCTCAAGTGTATCCGTATGCGGCCTGCAAGAAAGAGGCGTGGCGTATAGTAGGCGTGTCGAGCAGTGACGTCACTAATCGACACGCCCACTACATGGCGTATAGTAGGCGTGTCGAGCAGTGACGTCACTAATCGACACGCCTACTACATGACACGACGACGGTTCTTAAAGGGATATGAGCCCAATTAACTACTAATACAGTTTGAACGTTATTATAGCTGCTCAAAATTCATATTTGCCCTAATGAATCTATTCAAAAACGTACGACCAGTGCATGCTGACCACGTACGGACCAGTGGGAGCGCGCACGGACCATCTGAGCTCCACAGTGTGTTTCACTGGTCGCCCTGCTGCAGGACTTAATTAATATTAAAGTCGCAAATTATCCTACAAAAGCTGGCATTACTTCATACTCAGAAAAATGTATTTTCCATTAATCAATAGGGATCAATAAGGAAAGTTTTCTTTGACTCTCAGGAAAAAACAATCAGGACAATAACTAATGAGCTAAACAATAATAAATAGATAAGGTCAGCAGTTGTGTGTAAGAGCATAATTTGCAGATTTATTTGAAAAGGGGGGCCTATGTTGTAATATTATGAATGTGAAAGTAGTAAATTAAAAAAGTAAAAGAATGTCTAATGGCAGTAATTTTATTAATCCTTAATGGCTCCCATGCTTTCTCTCTTGACATCAACAGGCTCGTCGGCAGCATCAGCTAAACCTGGGCTCTGGAAAGCTGTGGGCCTCTCCAGTGGAGCTCAGTTGCTGGTTCTCTCTCTAACCTGTAACACCTCTTGGTCTTTATTTGGAATTCTGATGTGAGCATCTCCTTCCAAGGTCTTGGCCTTTTTGTGACAAGCATCAATTCATTTCTAATGCTTATGAACTGTAAAATGTGTTTGTAGTGAAGCAGGAGATCTTATAACATTAATTTGTAATCTGTTACTTTATGTACATGTTTTTTTTTTATGTATTCATGTGAATGGCTCTGTGAAATGTAGAAAGAATATGGTCTAACAAAACAAAATATATAATAAAATATTGATTTCTTTATCTTTTGCATGTTTGTCCCACTAAAATGTTTCAGATCACCATAAAACTGTAAACATTAGACAAAGACAATATAAGTAAACACAAAATGCAGTTTTTAAATGAAGGTCTTTGTTATTGACAAATTCTCAACAAGAAATCACTAAAATAGAACCTGCCTGACAATGTAAAGTAATAGTGGGAGAGGCCCGCCGACCAAAATGACCCAAAAAGCACAACTAAAACTCATCCGAGAGGTCACAAAAGCCCCCAGAACAACACCCAAAGACCTGCAGAACTCACTGGACTCAGTTAAGGTCAATGTTCATGACTTTACAATAAGATAGGCACTGGTGGTGTGAGTGGCAGAGGAGGCAGCTGAGGCACTGGTGGTGTGAGTGGCAAAGGAGGCAGCTGAGGCCCAGGCGGCATGAGTGGCAAAGGAGGCAGCTGAGGTGGCATGAGTGGCATGGGTAGCATCGAAGAAAGGTGAGGCACTGGCGGCATGACTGGCTGAGGAGGCTCCATGGTCACTGGTGGCATGAGTGGCAGAGGAGGCAGCTGAGACTATGACTGCAGGGACGGAGGAGGCTGCAGTATTGATGGAGGAGAGAGAGAAACAAGCATATACTGTATTTAAACTGAAAATTGTGAGAAATGAAGGTGCATGTATGTTAAAATATAAAAAATATCTAAACAAAGGAATACCTAAGGTTACCACATTGCTGCAGGTGTTAAGATGCCTTATGAAGAAGTCCTGTGTGGTGACTGTGCGGCCACAATACAAGCAGTGGTGGTGTGGCGTTTTAACACAGCCACGCAGGCACCTGAATATTTTATAACCTGCAAACAAATACAAATTGCATTTAAAAACCATTTGTGCATGAAATTCTTATACAGTATATGTTCACTAATACAACATATATGCCACCATTGGTATAAAGTACATATTTACAACACTGCAAACACATGCATGGAACTCTCTGGATTTGAAATTTAAACATACCTCCATGATGGACAGCTGCCCTTTCATGAGTTTGCACATGTGCAAAAATATTTGCATATTCACCATGTTTTTGACAAACTGCACATTGGTATTTTTCATTTTCACAAATCACTGGAGGTTTACCCCCAATGACAATAGTAGGGTGGAGCTGAAAGCAAACATAAACATAAATTTGAGCACACAACTCCATCAAAAACACAAAGGTCATGTAACCTCAGGATCCATTAACTATGGTCAAATCATTTCTGTTACTCCGACCAAAAAACATGTTGATGGCACACTCTCAGAAGAAACCCATACAAATTGCTTTCTCTGCACTTCTTTGTACATGTTGTTTAGTAAGCAGAGTCTGAGGCCAGTTCATTTGTTCAGGGTAATGTGCATTTATTGATTGAGAAACAGTAACTTTTATGGCTATAGCAAGTAGTGTTTGACTGTACAAACAACTTTAGCAAAACTAATGGTAAATCAGAAATGCCTGCGGACAAGCTGTCAATTAACTGATATGGCCAGTTCATGTCACCATCTAGGTGATAGTAATAATAATCAAATTTACCGGTATAATGCTATAAATTATTCCCTTTTAAGTAGAATAAAACGAATATGATGTAACGTTATGTTGCTTATCAATATGGCTAATAACGTTCACTCCCTCTGAAACTTTTGAAACTCGTTCTCGTTCTCTTTATCCACTTATATTTTATAATGTAGATAAATATTACTTGCTACGACAATATAAATATAATACACTGACACTTACAGTCTGCATACGGTCCTTCATTCTTCTTATTTTTTTCTTGTTTTTTGGCGGGTGCCGGAACCAACGTTCAAGGTTAGTTAACTTCCTGTTTATTTTTTTTTTGTAGCTTTGGCGCATTTTACATCTCGCGTGGTTTAACGTGATTTCCCTCTATTTAGTGGGCGTGTCGAGTAGTGATGTCACTAAACGACACGCCCACTATTCGACACGCCTCTCTCTTGCAAGCCGCAGACAGACCCTACTCGAATTTCTCCGTGAATCCTCCATCTTAAGGTAAAACTGAAGCTATTTTTTACGGTTTAATTTATCAGACTGAGGGTCCAGAACAATCCAGAACCAGGACGGAGGAGAAGTGGTCCAACAGAACCACTGAGGAGGACATGAGGGAACAAAGACCAGAACTATCTGAGACCAGGAAGCTGTGAACGAGGAGACTCGAAGCAGATGTAAAAAAACAATATATAAAACTTATTAAGAGCAGCAAAGTTACCGGAAATCAGCAACTATACGTGTGAAACATGGAAAGAAAGACATGTCAACATATTTCTTTAATGTTTGATTATAAGTGTTTATTTTAAAGTGGACATGTCATGCTTTTAAATCCTTCCTTTTCACATGTAGATCATTAAGTAGTGGTCTAGACAAAGTAGAACCGCAATGCTTTGGTCTGAATACCTGGTTATTCTAGCTAGGCCTGTCACGATAACAAATTTAGCTGTACGATAAATTTTCTCAGAAATTATCGCGATAAACGATAATATTGCGCAGAGCGCTAATGTGTCATTTTGAGACCATTCTCAACTAATATAGTGACATATGCCGTAATAATGCAAGTACACATTTTCAAAGGTCAATAAACTAAATAAATAAAAGCGCCTTTTTCACTGTTGCATCTTCAAATAAACTCCAGACAAGTAGACAAGCATGCCGGTTTTAATGACGAACCAAACTTCAGCACTTTACATCGAACAAAAACCCGTGTTCTTCTTCTGCTCTTCAAAATCTACTGCTTGTGAAACAAAGTCATTCTGCCCTCTGTTGGCCTTATAAGTAACTACAACCCAGCAGTTAGCTGGGATACCACATTCACATACGCCGGGACACTGGCCCAAAAGTTATGCGGCCCACTGGGAATCCTCCCAAACCTCTCGATTAGCCGGCATTGCTCTTAATGTGTATTTTGTCATATACGGTAGTATATAGGCTGATTCTATTTGCGTAATGTGCCTGCGGATTACAGGGGTTATTACGGTAGACCAGGAAGTGGGGGCTTTGTACTGACGTCGTAAGCTAGAATGTGTGTGTTCTGCTTACATGTGGGAAGCAGCGAAACAATAAAAGAGGAGATGCTTGCATCTATTATTTACATATTTCAGCATGAGAATCGGAGGTTTAGCGCGAGAGCGTGAGAAGCCACTTAAATACGCAAGTCTCACGGCCATTGCGTGTTGGCAGCCGTGCAAAACAAATGCGGCTTACCGGCTCGTGCTGCAACATGCTGCAGTCAAGTGTGACACTAGAGAGATCACTCCGCAAGAAACCAGAGCGTTTAGTCGAAATACTCCATAGTGAAACCTATTGTCATACACAGTCTATGGTAAAGGGGGGACGAAAAAAAATTATCGCGGCCGGCAAACTTATCGTGCTCTTATTTTCTTATCGTTCAATTAATTGACTTATTGCTTATCGCGACAGGCCTAATTCTAGCTCCACACACCCCTTGTTAACCCTGTCCTGAGGCGCGTCTTTAGAGGGCCTTGTTTTGGTCTCATGAGGACAAGGCCTGAATGTGAGTGAAGCATTTCATGTCCCGCCTCCCTCGCAGAGACTTCCAGGGTAGAATCTAAAACCTGCAGAACAGTAGCTCACAAGGACCGGAGTGGGAGATCCCTGCTCTAAACAAACCCCGCTGCTGGACTCTACTACGGAACAGACAGCAGTGATCGGATTACTGAGGGTGAAAACTACATAAACATATTATTGCTGCACATACACGTTTGTTAGTGAATGAGTTATTATGTTAATGTTGATTTAAGTGATGATCAAGTCATGTTTGACAATAGATTAAATAAGTGTAACCAGCACAATAATTTCATACATTTTTGGAGGGAAATATTAATCTTAACCAACAAGCTACGATTTGGCCTCCAGAGAAAAATGGACTTTTTAAAGATGGTTAGAACTTGTATATAAACAAAAAAGACCCAGGCCCACAACAAATGACAGGGCTTCAAGTGTTCCGGCACCGTGCCGGATCTCCGGCTTTTCACTATGATTCAGGGGGAGGAAAAAACAAACAAACAAACAAACAAAAAACTTAACTATGGGTTATAGTGGTTGAGACTGAATTGTAGAAAATGAAATGAATTGAACAATGAACAATGTTAAAGTCGGAGATTACAAGTATTTATCTTCGAAAATAAGCAGAACTCGCTGCTGCATGTTTTCAGTGTTCAGCAAATAGTGACAATAGCCTATACCACACTTCGTTTTCTCCGCCGAGTTAACCTGTAGCGTTATTTCCGAGTGATCTTGAACGCAGCATCCAAGCCGATGCTTGTTTGAGACTGAAATCAGATTTTTCAAGAAATGGAGAGTAAATTCATGAAGCCAGGGAAAGACGTCCTAATTGACAACGGCCTTCGAACCAAATGGCGCTGGGCATGGATAGAAGGGGTGGAGACGGCAAGCTTTTTGGGAGCTGGTGCCAGAAACGAAGAGAGCCGGGTAGGCCTACCTGTTTGTGTTGTGCTCGAAGACGCTGGTGTATGCAACTAGTGGCAAAAAAGTTCTATGACGCCACGAAGGAGACCCCGGCAGCAGTTCGCGCTCTCCAACATACAAGTCGTTTGTCAGGTGTTGTGTCCTAAAGTGAATGTTTGCCAAAAATTGATTATACGGCCGCGGGAGCGCGCGCTGCCTGTTAGCATCGTTTCGCTCAGCTTCTCTCTGTATCTGCGGCTCTTCCTCTCGGTGTAAAACCGACATAGTACACGAATGCAAGTGACAATATGTCTAAATTAACAAAGAAAGTATGATTTTGCAAGTGCTTTAACGGATTTGTTAACACTGCAGATGAAGACGTGCTGTAATCAGAAACGATATCCAGGCATGTTATACTTAAGTACTTAAAAGTACTTTGAAAAATCATATACTACATAAATATAGGACAGAAGCATTTTGATGTATGTATGCCTGAGTGCTAGTATGTGTATGTATATGTACGTGCATGCCTATGCATGTATGTATCTGTGTATATTTATAAATATATACATGTATGTGTATATACATGTGTATATGAGTATGTATATATAAGTATATGTGTGTATGTGTGTGAATATATGTATGTTATAAACATAATTGTAGAGTATGAATCTGCTGAATGGCGGCTATTATGTAACATATATGAGTAATTCCATTAAGGACTGATAGGTAACTGATAAATTATTTATTGGTGTATTGTGTTTTACAAAGGGGCAGGCATTATAAGTTTTCTTCTTCCTGCTCCTTTTCAAGCATGGTTGTGCCTTAAGATGTGTTTTTGATTTGTTTTCGTAAAATTCTGTGTTGCTTGTGCATAGCCATGTGAGAAATAAATGACTAACTAACTAACTAAATGTTGCTGCTTCACTGTTTAGGTGTCAAGCAATAAGGAAGTAGATGCCATTCATCTGTAAAACATGTCTCACCTGAACAAACTGGAGCCATTTCAAGCAACATTTTTTGTTTTATTGACAATTAAAGGGCCCATGAACAGCTATTGATATGTTAAAACGATTATTCTGAGACCAAATTCCACCTTAAAAGAATAAGAGGTGGTGTAAGGTACTACTCGGCCAGTAGTGTGCACAGTTTAACTCTTGATTGTTATCAGACCACTTTAATGTAGATTCTGCATTTTATTAACAAGAAATACTCTAATAAATAAAATAAGTCATGAACATCAGTGGAAATTAAACTTTGTAAATCAACACACAAATCATATCCTTACTGGACTTTACATAGGCCTACGTTATAAACTAACATGAGACAAACGTATGACAACTAAACAGTGAAGCAGCAACATGCCTGGATATCGTTTCTGATTACAGCACGTCTTCATCTGCAGTGTAAATAAATCCGTTAAAGCACTTGCAAAATCCTACTTTCTTTGTTAATTTAGACATATTGTCACTTGACTTGTAGTTTAGTGTATTAAATTGTATTTATTTGTTTTGTATTTCCTATAACCTAATTTGATATTGTTTTGTACAAAAACAATGGAAATGTTGTAATTTAAAATTGTTACCTAAAGTTCACTGTTGCTCTGTAACTTTTTTTTTTTTTGTATAAATGGCCCTTAACTAAATTAAATTACTGTTAAATTAATAATTTAAAATAATTACCCTGACTGAGTTTTACATGTCCTGTTAACATTATTACCTTTACTTTCTAAAATTCACATTAAACTGTAGGTCATCTAATGCTCTGCCAAGCACAGTGGCAAAAAGTTGTTTGCCTATAGTGTGTTTGCATCCGATCCACTACACCTCCTCTCCCCGGAAAAAAGCTCAAGCTCAGGATTTTTTTTTACTTTAAGCCCTGCAAATGATATCTGTAATCTATTTCACCAGATGCCATTGTACACCATTATCTTTGACATTCAGTCCATTTTAATTGTGAAATTTATGGTCACATGAAAATACCTTCTGTCTTCCCTTCAAAAGAGATGAAGCACCTGCATCCATGGCTGCCACTGGTTTGAGTTTGGGGATAAAAAAATCTAAGAAAAAAGTCAGTCTTTCCACCAGTAAGCTTGCCAAACTGTGTCCAGCTTTCATAGAGGAGAAAACACACAATACACACAAAAAACATTATTAGAATAAAGAAATATAAATAACTTACCACGAGTTGTTCTGTAGCGCTAGTTTTACTCAAATCCTTCACCTTGTCCTGCCACACGGACACTCAGCGATGGGAAAGTGGAGATTCTGCTTTTTGCTGCAGCCAGTTTCTCTGCACTCACAGGGTAACTGAACAAAGAAAGAAGCACCAGTTATTCCTACAGTCATACAAGCTGCATGTCCTGCTTCTGTAAACTAACATTACTGCAGCATGTAGAATATTCATTACAAACGTGAAACAAAGCAAGGTGAACAGCTGTCCTTACAAGCCACATCTTTCTACCAAATCTCCCACACACGTCTTCACAAGCAGCTTCCTGGATTGACCGACAGGATTTCTCATAGTCTTGAGAATTTGTGGGGCTTTCCTCATCACACGTGATCGTAAGGGTTGAACAATGTTTTTTTTTAATGATTTTTTCTACTTAACCTTCATGCTTAAATAAAGAATCCTCCTTATTCTCCACAATAACATAAATAAACAATGTCTGTGTAATGATATTAAATTAAAAAGTTTGGCGCGCCGGTGCAACCAGTGCTAAAAGTAAATCTGGAGACTATTAATTTAAACCTGGTTTCCAGCTCTCTCTGTAAACCTGGTCTGAACTACCTCCCCGTCTCCTAAGAGGCCCCTCCTGATCCCAGTCTTTCCTTTTATGGAACTGACCACATAGTGGCCCATCAAAGTAAAGTTGCACCACCAGGCTGCACGGTGGTTTAGTGGTTAGTAGTGGTTAGCACCGCAGTCTAACAGCAAGAAGGTTGCTAGTTCAAGCCTCGGATTCTCTGTGTTGGCCCTGCAATGGACTGGTGACCTCTCCAGGATGTACCTACCTTTCCGCTGATAACATGCTGGGAAAGGCTCCAGCTTCCCTGCAACCCGTGATGGGCTGAATGGTTCAGGGAGAATAAAAAGGCTTTTTATGCACAACGCAGAAGACGAACAATTTCATCATATGTCACCGCCTTCATATTTTCATGGGTAATAAGTCAGTTCATCCACAAGTGGGCAGCACCGAATTTGGAGTTCACGTCCATGTTTTGAACCCGGTTGGTGGCAGTAATAAAGTTACCGTCGCTATAAAGTTGTTTCTAACCATCCAACACGCCCTAAACACTCGCATATAGTCTTTCTTCAGAAGCTTGCATAATTTCTACAATTATCATCGTCTTCTTTCTTTTTCTACTTTTTGTTCCCTTCCTGTTCCTCTTCTTCTGTGGTTTGTATTTTCCCTGGTCACATGTCAGCTATTCTGCTCAGCTCCGCCCCTGCAATTTCCGGTGGTGTTCCCCCATCTTCTGTGTCAAGCGACAGATACCTAAGCTCCCAGAAAATGGACTAAATTACAAGCGTAACCGACGCAGAAGATGGATGAAACTGTCCGTCAGTCTACGTATCCGTCTTCTGTGTCGAGTATAAATGGGCCTTTAGAAAGGAGTCGGTTCTTCTTGTTCACCACAAAGAATCGATTCTCAGAGCCGGATCGTTCATGGACGACACATCACCAACATCAGAGAAAATACATTTTAGAGGATTTAAAGATGATATTCAGGATGTGAGTAACACAGGGGTCTTTGGAGAGACCTCATCTGGAGCGTGCACGCACTATACGTGCACTTTAGGTTCATGAGGTTTGGTCAGAAAATGTTTTTCTAGAAACATCCTGCTACTGTCTGCAGCTACACAAGTAGAATCCTCTCATGTAGGGACGGAAAGTTGTTCTAACATCCACCTAAAGCAAAGAAGTGATTCACAGCAACAAACAAACAAAGCTGCTGTCCATCACACTGAGAGATGATCTGATGTATGATCAGAAATAAACACACAGCACCGACCAATGAACGCTTTTCATCAGGAACCTTTATGGAAAATTTACTGTTATTTTAACTTTGAGGGCTTATGAAAATGAATGAATGAAATGAAAAATACTTTATTAATCCCAAAGGGAAATTCAATATTGTAGTAGTAGTAATTTTTTATTTATTTTTTTTTAAAAAAACAATCACATTAATTAATTAAGGGCTTTGTTCTTCAGCCTGATAGCTGCTGGAAGGAAGGATCTTCTGTATCTCTCTGTCTTGCATCGGACTTGAACAAGCCTCCCACTGAACACACTCTGTTGTTTCGTCACGGCGTTGTGTAGAGGGTGTGAAGGATCTTCCATTATCTTCGTCAGCTTGTACAGAATTCTTTTTTTGATGATCAACTCCAGCGGCTCCAGAGTTACTCCAAGCACAGAACCGGCTTTCTTGATCAGTTTGTTAATTCTTTTCAAGTCTCTGGTTCTGATGCCGCTGCCCCAGCAGATTGCTGCAAAGCTGATTGCACTTTCAACAACAGACCTGTAGAACATTTGCAACATTTTGGTGCAGACGTTAAAAGATCTCAGCTTCCTTAAGAAGTAGAGTCTGCTCTGACCTTTCTTGTAAATGTACTCAGTGTTGCTTTTCCACTCAAGTCTGTTGTCCAGCTGAACTCCAAGGTACTTGTATTCCTCCACCACCTCCACCTCCTCTCCCATGATGGAAACACATCTATGTGTGTTCTTGTTCCTCCTGAAGTCAACAATCATCTCCTTTGTTTTCTTGGTATTCAAGATGAGATGATTGTCACCGCACCATTTCACAAACTGACCGACCAGTTCTCTGTACTCTGCTTCTTGTCCATCACTGATACACCCAACAACTGCTGAGTCATCAGAGTATTTCTGCAGATGACAGAACTCAGAGTTGTACTGGAAGTCTGAGGTGTACAGCGTGAATAGAAATGGTGAAAGTACAGTCCCTTGTGGTGTTCCAGTGCAGCTGACCACCATCTCAGACACACAACCTTTCAGTCTCACAAACTGTGGTCTGTTTGTGAGGTAGTCGTAAATCCAGGTGGTTGTGGAGGGATCCACCTGGAATTTCTGCAGCTTCTCACACAGCAGAGCAGGCTGAATCGTATTAAAAGCACTTGAGAAATCAAAGAACATGACCCTCAAAGTGCTGCCTGACTGGTCCAGATGAGAGTGGGCTCTCTGAAGCAGGTATATGATGGCATCTTCAACCCCAAGCCCATTACGGTATGCAAACTGTAATGGGTCCTGAAAGGTGTTCACCTGCTTGCTGAGGTGAGCCAGTAAGAGTCTCTCCAGGACTTTCATGACGTGAGATGTCAGGGCGACTGGTCTGTAGTCTTTTGGTTCAGCTGGTTGTGGTTTTTTAGGCACTGGAACAAGGCAGGATGTTTTCCACAGCACCGGGATTCTTCTCTGACTCAGGCTGGTGTTGAACAGGTGCTGGAGAATCGGACATAGCTGTTTTGAGCAGGTCTTGAGAACTCTGGGACTGACACCATCTGGACCTGCAGCCTTGTTCTGGTTCAGTTTCACCAGTTGTTGCATGATTTGGTTACAGGAGACAGACAGAGTGGAGGTGGAGGCAGAGGAGGTTTCAGGAAGTCCTGATGTGGAGGGAGATGAGGTTGTGTCCAGGTCCTTGACTGAGCTGCAGGGTGACAGAGTGGAGGTGTGACAGGAAAGCTGTGGGCTCATGGAGGGTGTGTGGCTAGTTGGGGTTGAAGCAGGAGGTGAGTTAAACCTATTGAAGAACATGTTCAGTTCATTCGCTCTGTCCAGACCTCCATCGGTCTGATCCTCCTTTATCCCGAAGCCAGTGATCTTCTTCATTCCTGACCACACATCCCTCACATTGTTTTTCTGAAGCTTACTTTCCAACTTCTTCCTGTAGTCCTCCTTGCACTTCTTCATTTGTGTTTTAAGTTGTTTTTGTGTGGACTTCAATAACTCCCTGTCTCCATCCCTAAAAGCTTTCTTTTTGATGTTCAGCAGCTTTTTCAGGTCACTGGTGATCCAGGGTTTGTTATTGGGGAAGTTTATTATTATTTTAGGTTAATTATTTTAACATATTAACACCTGAATTTATTTAGTTTAATAAAAACCAAATAAATAAAATGAAATGAATCAGGCAAATAAAGTAGGATTAATAACAATTATATTAATAATGATAAATAATAGATTATATATAAATAAATACATTAAAAAGAACAAATAAAACTAAATAAATAAACTGATCAGATAAAAAGAAATAAAATATATAAAGACCAGAAGAGGTTTGATGCAACAGACAACAAGGGGATAAAGCCCCTCAGTGTCCCAGGTGAGGTTTTCAGAGGTCTTCTGCTTTCCAGGGGAGCCGAGCTCCCCGTAGCTCCCCGTAATTTCAACCATGGAAATATTTGACTTTTTCCTGCTGAACTTCGTCACACCTGCAGTTTGATGCTGGAACCGCTGATTGAACCACATTCATCTGCTGTTTGACACTAAACCCTCATTTTATTTCTGTCTTTATTCCAGTTTCCAGGAGATTACCAGTAAAGCTTCTCTGTAGAACTGGTCTCCGCTCTGGTCCGAACACTTTCACCTTCTTTGAGTCAAACTGCTGCAGGAAGATTTTCAGTGAAACAGCTGAAATGAAAATTGATCCTAAATGTGGAAAAAAGCTTCAGTGTGAGCAGCTGTGATGGAGCAGATAATCCACCTGTAGAGGTGAAGATTATGAAGATGAGGAGTGGCTGACAGGAAGCAGGTTAACGGATCAGAACCTACAGTGTGTGATTCTGCAGCTCCTTCAGTCAGACTTTCCATCCAAACTGGAATCACTTCATTTTTCCTTCTTTAACTTCATCCTTTAGTTTCTGTTTCTGACAGAAAATGTCAAACTTTTTTTCCTGCTTCCTGTTTTAAATCTTCATCTGATTTAGTTTCACTTTCTGTTCATGGTAATAAAAGGAGGAGAAATGTTTCCTCTTTTGAGGCTGGTCTGCAGCTCCATCCCTCCATCTGGTGTCCTGATAGAAGTCCAGCAGCTGAAGGCAGCTTCCTCTTCCTCACTGCTGTCTGACTGCATCCATCTGACTCTGATATGAAGCAGAAACTCAGAGCCAATCAGAGGAGGAGCAGCAGATGATGGAAAGGAGGATTTCAGTTGATGTTCAGATGAATGATGTGTGTTTCCTCTGCAGGTGAAGGTAGAAAGTGTGTGTGAGCTGATGTGAATCCAGCATCATGGATCAGGACAGAGAGGAGGGAGTCCCTCCCTCTAAAACCACTCAGAGGTGAGATGTCCATCTCTAACTGTCCATGACTCTTCTCCATGTCAGAGATCACAACTCACATCACCAAACATCTGGATTCACAGGAACCGACCTGGACCTGAACCTGGACCTGGATATAAACATTGGCATAGACTAAGATCTAGACCTGAACCTGGACCCAGCTGTGTCTCCATGAAGAGTGACTGGTCAATGGAGAAACCTCCTGAGTTCCGATCAGACCAGCAGTGAGTATCCAGTGGAGGTTGGATCAGGTTTCAGATGAAAACCAGTTTCAGGTTCATCATTTTTGGACGTCTGTAATCTGTAAATATATTAAAATATATGAATCTCTCTATCTATCCATCTATCCATCCATCCATTCATTCATTCATCAATTAATTAATTATCTGGACTTATGCAGAGCATTTCTTGCATTTTCCGCGGCTTTTTCAGCAGCCGAATTACACGAGATACTTGCGTGAATCAGCAAAACCGGGGCCTCATTTGTCTATGGTCACGTGATGTTGAGGAAAATAATATGGACTTCGCATCAGGCTTCATTTGGACACGCCCCCTTTACTCGATGCAGGCTTTGGGGCGTTTGTGTCAGACGTAACATCACTATGTGGAGCTGACACATTTCTTCACACAGTCTTTGCAGCTGCAGCTGTCTGTGATGCAGCAGATTAAAGTTCAGCTCCAAGGTCTTCATCAGCTGGAGAAAGTCCAGTCAGTTCAGAGATCATTAGCTGTGGAAGCTGCCACACATCTGGTGGCTCTCTTCCCTGAAAACAGCTGAGCAGCTTCCTCAGATCAGCTGTGTCACCAAAGTCTTTCAGTTTTGTCTCCTCCTGGTCCGTAAGCCAACGATCAAAGCAGAGACACATCAGCTTCATCAGCTGAGATCTGCTGCAGCTTTCAGGAGAAGATGTGAAGGGAAACTTCTACATAATCTAAGATGGCAGCATGTGTATTGTCTGCTCAGCATCTCTCTCTGGTTTAGGTTGTTTTTAATGGATTTTACTGCATTTATATATTTTAAAACAGCCTTTTATGGGAATGTTTTTAAAATCCATAATAGGATTGTGGACTTTTAGTGAGTCTAAAGAATGCTTCACTATTACCTCTGAGTTGGACTAATAGACCAGAACCAGCTACCTTTTCCTGAAACTTGAGCTAACAGGCCTGAGCCTGCTACCTCCTTCTGGATCCGGGCCCAGAGCCTTAGGCCTGTTACATTCTCCTGGAACCATGGGCAAGCAGGCCTGAGCCTGCTATCTCCTAAAGCCTGGACTGCGAGACCCAAGCCTGTTACATCAGCTGGGAGTCTGGGCTGAAAAGTCTAGGCCTGTTACATCTTCTTGGAGCCTGGGCTGAGAGACCTAAGCTAGCTACATCTTCCTGGAGCCAGAGCTAACAGGCCTGAGCCTATTATACTCTAAATCAGTTAGATTCTTTTAGTTAATTAAAATTCTCTGCTGATGTGCTGTAAGTGGAAGACTATGGCCTTTTTTATTACTTTAATATGTTTAATGCTGGACTGCCTCAACATGTAATGTGAAACAAAGACTGATGATCGTCTTACTCTTACTTCTATCTGGAAATGTGCAACCTAACCCTGGACCTGAGCTGCAATGTATCCAGAGTCCTGCTGATTTTAAATTAGTGTCCAGTCTTAAAATTGTTCATCTTAATGTGCACAGTTTATTACCCCAGATGGACATGGTTAAAGTTTGGGTTAGATCAACAGATGCACTGTGTGACATTGTGATAATCTTTGAGATGTTACTGACAAAACCTGTTATAAATGATGACATTAATATAACTGGATAAAATATTTATCGTACTGACAGGCCTACAAAAGGTGGTGGTGTAGCCATTTATGTTAAATCAAGATTTGATGCCTCAATTGTTTGTCTGAGTCTATTTGTAAGCAAATGGAGATTTTGGCCTTGAATGTGGAAATAGCCAAATCCTCTATAACTGTAGTTGGTTGTTACAAACCTCCATCTGCCTCCTAAGAAGCTTTATCATCCTTAAAGGATCTTCTTTCTAAATTAAAATATAATGAGCTTTGAATGGCAGGAGATTTTAATTGGGATTGTTTAAATGCAGCTTCTGATGAATTTAAATATTTCTGCGACTCTGTTAATCTTAGCCAGTTGATCAATCAACCAACTAGGCCAAATCTTAAAGCCCTGAAAAGTCTACCTTGATTGATTTAATTTTAACAAATGTTCCTCATAAATTCACATCTTTGGGTGTTTTCTGCAATAATTTGAGGGATCATTAAAATTCTAACACTAAAATTCCTAAATGTGAACCAGGCATTATTTCTAAGAGGAGTTTTAAGAAATTTAATGAACAAGCTTTTACCATCATGATCTGTCTTTGGTTAATTGGGGACATATAGATGTGTGTCCAGATGTTGAGCTTGCCTGGACATTCTTTAAGGAAAACTTTAAATAAAATTGTAAATAAACATGCTTCTATAAGGAAATTTAGGGTGAAGGGATGAGAAAACCCTTGGTTATGGGATAAGGTTTGTGCCACTGGGGAGCGAATCTGAATTCTTTATATTTGAATTTGAATCATTCAATTTGAATCTGAATATGCCTTTTTGAATAATTGCTTTAAAAAACTGAATCCAAATGACCATATTTGATATTGAATCTTGTTTTTTTTAATGTGTGTATTGGTAAAGTTGAAACTTTTGTATTTGAAAAATTCATTCCCTAATTCATTTTCATAGTTCAGTTTCAGTTCTCTCCATTCAAATTCAAATCTGAAATACAAATTCAGATCTGAAATACAAATTCAGATCTGAAATACAAATTCAGATCTGAAATTCAAACTTTTGTGCCACACATCTGGGACCTGACGTGAGGCAAAACAAGTCGATCGCAGATGGAGTAACGTCAGTTTTGTGCAGTTGTTCTCAACGGCTACAAGCAGAGGGAGGGTGAGGGGAGGATGGCGGCGGGGAGAGAGAGAGAGAGAAATGGAGAAACGCTAAGATCCAGGCCAGCCACTCGCTACAACGGCAGTTACTGTTCCTGCGATGGCACTTGCCGTTTCTGTAGCGGTAGTTACCGTTTCCTCAACGGTCTCAGCGGTTTGCTGTGGGCTGGTTGCAGACTTTTCACATTAGTGGTAACTCCTAATACAAGAAAAATATGCGTAGGTTTGCACAGATTAATCTGCACCTCAAGTGACGTAAATACACCATGTAAGCTATAACGGGCCAGCTTTTTTTTGCATTGGTTTGGAAACATTTTAGTAATATCGCTTATTGATAAAAAAAAATAATGACACGTTTATTGTTAACACATAAAATACGTGCCAAACGTCCCAACCAGCAGTGCAGGGTCCACAAACGTTAAATCTCCGTCCTTCAAACACCACGGTGGACATGCCAGTATCTTTATGAAATGTTGCATTTAATTTTAAATAGGTCGTCGACTGTCTTTCTGTCTCAGCAAGCAAGTAAGATCACGTATCCGTTGATCGTGACATTTCATAAAGATACGGAGCCCAATAAGCCTGCAAGCTGCTTTCACAGCGATGCGCCGTCACAGACGTGATCTGGCGTGTCTGCAGCCCGGCGAGTTTCTGTTGCCACGGTTACCAACTAGCGTTAAAACAACAATTTACAACAATAAGGCTATTTGACCGGAACTTCTTTTATAGGTGTCCATATGGACACCCTACAGCCAAATAAGAATCGAGTATTCACCCAGACCATTCATGTTTTAATCACACAAAACAACTAAATGATGTCCCAAATACAAAACGGACTTAACCTTCCAAGGTTGCGCCCTCCTCTGGCATATGAAGATCGCAGACAGAAGTACAATGAAGGGGCTTATTCAGCCTACATGATGGTTATTGCATTGATTATTTAATATCAAAATGGAACAGATCTGGAAAGTTACTATATACACATATATATGTAGTATATTTTTTGTGTTAACAATGTAATGACAGGTTAACGTGTCATTATTTTTTTTATCATCCATCCATTATCTTGACCGCTTATTCCATTTCAGGTCGCGGGTGAGCTGGAGCCTATCCCAGCATTTTTTTTTTTTTTTTTTATCAATAAGCGATATTACTAAAATGTTTCCAAACCAATGCAAAAAAAAGCTGGCCCGTTACAGCTTACATGGTGTATGTAGCCTACGTCACTTGAGGTGCAGATTAATCTGTGCAAACTTACACATATTTTTCTTGTATTAGGAGTTACCACTAATGTGAAAAGTCTGCAACCAGCCCACAGCAAACCGCTGAGACCGTTGAGGAAACGGTAACTACCGCTACAGAAACGGCAAGTGCCATTGCAGGAACGGTAACTGCCGTTGTAGCGAGTGGCTGGCCTTGATCTTAGCGTTTCTCCATTTCTCTCTCTCTCTCTCTCCCCGCCGCCATCCTCCCCTCGCCCTCCCTCTGCTTGTAGCCATTGAAAACAACTGCACAAAACTGACGTTACTCCATCTGCGATCGACTTGTTTTGCCTCACATCAGGTCCCGGATGTGTGGCACAAAAGTTTGAATTTCAGATCTGAATTTGTATTTCAGATTTGAATTTGAATGGAGAGAACTGAAACTGAACTATGAAAATGAATTAGGGAATGAATTTTTTCAAATACAAAAGTTTCAACTTTACCAATATACACATTCAAAAAACAAAGATTCAATATCAAATATAGTAATTTGGATTCAGTTTTTTAAGCAATTATTCAAACAGGCATATTCAGATTCAAATTGAATTAAAGCTGCAAGCAGCGATGAAGGCCCTCGCACCTCTGGCGCCGCTCCGGCCTATTGCACCGCCCCCTCGGCCTGCAACCTCCCTCCCCAAGCAAGCTCGCTCTGGCTGGCAGCCGTACGCTCAGTCGTCCCCATGTTTCTGCCTCGTGTGGTCATTGTCTCTCTCTGACCATCATCTCGTGCATCAATGGGCCTAATAATGACATCAGAAGTGTTCATGACCATGTTCTGACCAATAGTGTGAAACAAATCCAAACAAAATCATGCTTTTAAGATCTGCAGATATCAACATGGCCAGTAGGTGGCGTTATAGTGTTTTATCATGTACTAACATGTTGAGGTTCGGACTTCAATGACAACTGCCAAGTATCACGTCCTTGGGTCAACCGAGTCCAGAGTTATAGCCACTTCCTGTTTGATGGCGAGGGACAGAAACCTCACAGGCAGCCATTTTAATCATGATGGTGAAAAGAGTTTGTTATATTGTGAGTCATGAGTTCATCAAGGATGATATTGATGAGTTGAGTAGGTTTTTAAGGTTTTCAATGGAAAAAAATGGGGTACTTCCTGTTTCCAGGGGGTGGGGCTACGGCGTTGACAACATCAGGACATGTAGATGTGGTCAGCATGGAAATGACATCATATGTGGCCATTTTGGTGTAGATAGGTTGCTTGTTGGTCAGCATAGTGGGTGTGCTGGTTGATTAAAATATTGTAGGGGGCGCTATAGAGCCATATTGAAACTATTCCAGCATATGTCATTTTGGCTCAGTTCCACATCTGACTACGATCCTTCCTACCAAGTTTGCTGGAGATCGAGGGTACACCGGGTGAGTTACAAGTACTTCCTGTTTGGTGGCGTCGGACCAATATTCGCCATGGTTACGTTTGGCGAAGGAACTTGAGATTTTTATTGTGGGATCATGAAAGGGTTTGACCTGTTGTGAAGCACTTTCAAGTGTCTGGAGTTCATGCCTGAGGAGCAGGACCCCGGCATCTGCAAAAAAGCACTTCCTGTTGAAAGTGGGCGGGGCTTAGGGCTAGACCGGAAGTGGTTATATGTGTCTGTTCGGGACGGGACCATGACTAAACCCTGTGAGTTTGATGGTGATTGGGTGAAAAATGAGGGAGTTATACTTGTTTTTGGTGTCATGGCGTCTTATCGAAGTTCGCCATGGCGCCACGTTCTCGCCTTGCAGCGTAGAGCAACAGTCTTCACCGGATATCATCCCCAACTTGTTTTCAGGTGTCTGACCCAGTTTGACCCTGGTTGTGTCCAAAAGGCCAGAGCAGTGGGTCTTCGAGTAAAAAACATGACTTCCTGTCGCCAGGGGGCGTGGCCTATTCATAATCCAATGATGACCATGTAGATGTCTTGAGGATGGGACTAGTATCATACGTGGCCATTTTGGTTCAGAAATGTTGTTTTATGTGGGAGTTAAATCAGTTTCGTCTTTCATGGCGAGACATCAAACTTTGAGGCCACGCCCCCTCTACACCCTTACTCCTTTGAGAAAGTTGTTGATAACTTTTGATCACACATGCCTTCTGAACATCCTGAGCCATTTTGGTGTCAATCCGATAATATCTCTAGGAGGAGTTCGTTCAAATGCGAGGTCAGTAAAACGCCAAAATGGCGACTTTGACCCAAAATGGCCGACTTCCTGTTTTATTTAGACCTATACTATAATTTCTTTTTTTGTTCCCCCCACCATGTGGAACATGTGTACAAAGTTTCATGAAGATTGCTAACTTGCAATGGAGGGGCATCACAAATAGGTGGCGCTCTGGTTCAGTTTTGCCTGAACAGTCCCGAGCACCCCAAATTATTAAATTTTTCGCATTCCAATAGGGGGGTAGGCAAAATTTGGTGAGTTTTGGAGCATGTTCAGGCCCCCAAAAATGCGATTCATTGTGCGAAATAAAAATAATAATAATTAAAGCTGCAAGCAGCGATGAAGGCCCTCGCACCTCTGTCGCCGCTCCGGCCTATTGCACCGCCCCCTCGGCCTGCAACCTCCCTCCCCAAGCAAGCTCTCTCTGGCTGGCAGCCGTACGCTCAGTCGTCCCCATGTTTCTGCCTCGTGTGGTCATTGTCTCTCTCTGACCATCATCTCATACATCAATGGGCCTAATAATGACATCAGAAGTGGTCATGACCTTGTTCTGACCAATAGTGTGAAACAAATCCAAACACAATCATGCTTTTAAGATCTGCAGATATCAACATGGCCAGTAGGTGGAGCTATAGTGTTTGATCTTGTACTAACATGTTGAGGTTCGGACTTTAATGACAACTGCCAAGTATCACGTCATTGGGTCAACCGAGTCCAGAGTTATAGCCACTTCCTGTTTGATGGCGAGGGACAGAAACCTCACAGGCAGCCATTTTATTCATGATGGTGTAAGCAGTTTGTTATATTGTGAGTCATGTGTTCATCAAGGATAATATTGATGAGTTTGAGTAGGTGTGTAGGGTTTTCAATGGGATAAAAGGGGTACTTCCTGTTTCCAGGGGGCGGGGCTATGGCGTTGAAAACATCAGGACATGAAGAGGCTTTTTGGTTTGTACTGGCATGTTATATAAATATGCCACATTTCATGAATGTCAGTCAAAGCAGTGGTTGGAGCTGATAGAATAAATAATTATAGGGGGCGCTATAGAGCCACATAACGAGCATATGTCTATTTAAATCAGTTCCAGGCCTGACCACTGTCCTTCCTGCCGAGTTTGGTGGAGATCGGGAGTACTATGGGTCAGTTGCAAATACTTCCTGTTTCATGGCGATGAACGCCATTCGCCATGGTTTTGCTTGAGGAAGGAACTTGAGGATTGTTTTCGGTAGTATCACGAAAGAGTTTGACCTGACCTGAAGCACTTTTGAGTGTGTGGAGTTCATTCCTGAGGAGAGGGACCCCAGTGTCTGAAAAAGACACTTCCTGTTGAAAGTGGGCGGGGCTTAGACCAAGACCAGAAGTAGTTCAATGTATCTGTTCAGGAACAGACCCTGAGTAATTACTGTGAGTGTGATGGTGATTGGATGAAAATTGAGGGATTTATACTGATTAATGATGTCATGGCGTTTTATCCAAGTTTGTCATGACGCCACCGTCTGGCCATGCAGCGTTGAGCAATGTCCAGGTGACAACATCTGGACATGTAGATGTGGTCAGCATGGAAATGACATCAAACGGGGCCATTTTGGTCAAGATAGGTTGTTTTATATGTAAGTTATGTCAGTTTCGTCTCTCATGGCGAGATATCAAAGTTTGAGGCCACGCCCCCGCCATGCCCTTTCTCCTTTGAGAAAGTTTTGCATAACTTTTGATCACACATGCCTCTGGAAGCTTCAGAGTGATTTTGAGGTAAATACGATATAATCTGTAGGAGGAGTTCGTTCAAATGCAATGGCAAGAAACAGGCCAAAATGACCCTGAAAATGACACGTTTTACAAAATGGCCGACTTCCTGTTGAAATTAGCAAAAAGGTGTAATGGACAGTTTTGTGCATCCTGGCATAGTAAATCAATGTGGTGAATTTCATGCATGTCGGTCCACGTAGGGGGCGAGGCTGGTTGATCAAAATATTGTAGGGGGCGCTATAGAGCCACTATGTCACTATTCCAGCATATGTCAATTTGGCTCAGTTCCACGTCTGAATACGATCCTTCCTGCCGAGTTTGGTGGAGATCGATGATACACCGGGTGAGTTACAAGTACTTCCTGTTTGATGGCGTCGGACCAAGATTCGCCATGGTTACGTTTGGCGAAGGAACTTGAGATTTTTATTGTAGTATCATGAAAGGGTTTGACCTGTTGTGAAGCACTTTCAAGTGTCTGGGGTTCATGCCTGAGGAGAAGGACCAAGACAACTGCTAAAAAGCACTTCCTGTTGAAAGTGGGCGGGGCTTAGGGCTAGACCGGAAGTGGTCATATGGGTGTGTTCGGGACCGGACCATGACTAAGCCCTGTGAGTTTGATGGTGATTGGGTGAAAAATGAGGGAGTTATAGTGATTGATGATGTCATGGCGTCTTATCGAAGTTCGCCATGGCGCCACGGTCTTGCTTTGCAGTGTAGAGCAACAGTCTTCACCGGATATCATCCCCAACTTGTTTTCAGGTGTCTGATGCAGTTTGACCCCGGTTGTGTTCAAAACGTCAGAGAAGTGGGTCTTCGAGTAAAAAACATGACTTCCTGTTGCCAGGGGGCGTGGCCTATTCATAATCCCATAATGACCACATAGATGTGTTGAGGATGGGACTAGTATCATACGAGGCCATTTTGGGTCAGAAAAGTTGTTTTATGTGGGAGTTATATCAATTTCGTCTTTCATGGCGAGACATCAAACTTTGAGGCCACGCCCCCTGTACGCCGTTACTCCTTTGAGAGAGTTTTGCATAACTTTTGATCACACATGGCTTCTGAACATCCTCAGCCATTTTGGTGTCAATACGATAATATCTCTAGGAGGAGTTCGTTCAAATGCGAGGTCAGTAAAACGCCAAAATGGCGACTTTGACCCAAAATGGCCGCCTTCCTGTTTTTTTTAGAGCAGTTCTCCAAGAGGATTTTTTGTTCGCCTGAGCATTTAGAACATGTGTAGTGAGTTTCATGAAGATTGATGACATGCAGTGGCGGGGCATCATAAATAGGTGGCGCTCTCGTTCAATTTTGCCCGAACAGTCCCGAGCACCCCACCATATGTAAATTTACGCATTCCTTTGGGGGGGTAGGCAAAATTTGGTGAGTTTTCGAGCATGGGCAGTACCCCAAAAATGTGTTTGAGTTTTGAGAAGAATAATAAGAATAAGAAGAAGAAGAAGAAGAAGAAGAAGAAGAAGAAAAAACGCTTGCATTACAATAGGCCTTCGCACCGCCTTCGGTGCTCGGGCCTAATTAAAGCTGCAAGCAGCGATGAAGGCCCTCGCACCTCTGGCGCCGCTCCGGCCTATTGCACCGCCGCATGAGTCGTAACGTCCCTGCCCCAACATGCCTGCTCTCGCTTGCAGCCGTATGCTCACTCGTCCCCAGGTTTTCTGCCTTGAGTGGACATTGTCGCCCACTGAGGATCAACTGGTACATCTCTGGGCCCAAAAATGCATCAGAAGTGTTCTTGACCATGTTCTGACCAACTGTGTGAAATAAATCCAAACAAAAGCATGGATTTAATATCTGCAGATATCAACATGGCCACTAGGTGGTGCTATAGTGTTTGATCATGTACTAACATGTTGAGGTTCGGACTTTAATGACAACTGCCAAGTATCACGTCATTGGGTCAACCGAGTCCAGAGTTATAGCCACTTCCTGTTTGATGGCGAGGGACAGAAACCTCACAGGCAGCCATTTTATTCATGATGGTGTAAGCAGTTTGTTATATTGTGAGTCATGTGTTCATCAAGGATAATATTGATGAGTTTGAGTAGGTGTGTAGGGTTTTCAATGGGAAAAAAGGGGTACTTCCTGTTTCCAGGGGGCGGGGCTATGGCGTTGAAAACATCAGGACATGAAGAGGCTTTTTGGTTTGTACTGGCATGTTATATAAATATGCCACATTTCATGAATGTCAGTCAAAGCAGTGGTTGGAGCTGATAGAATAAATAATTATAGGGGGCGCTATAGAGCCACATAACCAGCATATGTCTATTTAAATCAGTTCCAGGCCTGACCACTGTCCTTCCTGCCGAGTTTGGTGGAGATCGGGAGTACTATGGGTCAGTTGCAAATACTTCCTGTTTCATGGCGATGAACGCCATTCGCCATGGTTTTGCTTGAGGAAGGAACTTGAGGATTGTTTTCGGTAGTATCACGAAAGAGTTTGACCTGATCTGAAGCACTTTTGAGTGTGTGGAGTTCATTCCTGAGGAGAGGGACCCCAGTGTCTGAAAAAGACACTTCCTGTTGAAAGTGGGCGGGGCTTAGACCAAGACCAGAAGTAGTTCAATGTATCTGTTCAGGAACAGACCCTGAGTAATTACTGTGAGTGTGATGGTGATTGGATGAAAATTGAGGGATTTATACTGATTAATGATGTCATGGCGTTTTATCCAAGTTTGTCATGACGCCACCGTCTGGCCATGCAGCGTTGAGCAATGTCCAGGTGACAACATCTGGACATGTAGATGTGGTCAGCATGGAAATGACATCAAACGGGGCCATTTTGGTCAAGATAGGTTGGTTTATATGTAAGTTATATCAGTTTCGTCTCTCATGGCGAGATATCAAAGTTTGAGGCCACGCCCCCGCCATGCCCTTTCTCCTTTGAGAAAGTTTTGCATAACTTTTGATCACACATGCCTCTGGAAGCTTCAGAGTGATTTTGAGGTAAATACGATAAAATCTGTAGGAGGAGTTCGTTCAAATGCAATGGCAAGAAACAGGCCAAAATGACCCTGAAAATGACACGTTTTACAAAATGGCCGACTTCCTGTTGAAATTAGCCTAGAGGTGTAATGGACAATTTTGTACATCCTGGCATGGTAAATCAATGTGGTGAATTTCATGCATGTCGGTCCACGTAGTGGGTGGGGCTGGTTGATCGAAATATTGTAGGGGGCGCTATAGAGCCACTATGTCACTATTCCAGCATATGTCAATTTGGCTCAGTTCCACATCTGAATACGATCCTTCCTGCCGAGTTTGGTGGAGATCGATGGTACACCGGGTGAGTTACAAGTACTTCCTGTTTGGTGGCGTCGGACCAATATTCGCCATGGTTACGTTTGGCGAAGGAACTTGAGATTTTTATTGTGGTATCATGAAAGGGTTTGACCTGTTGTGAAGCACTTTCAAGTGTCTGGGGTTCATGCCTGAGGAGAAGGACCCCGTCATCTGAAAAAAAGCACTTCCTGTTGAAAGTGGGCGGGGCTTAGGGCTAGACCGGAAGTGGTCATATGGGTCTGTTCGGGACCGGACCATGACTAAGCCCTGTGAGTTTGATGGTGATTGGGTGAAAAATGAGGGAGTTATACTGATTTATGATGTCATGGCGTCTTATCGAAGTTCGCCATGGCGCCACGGTCTCGCTTTGCAGCTGTAGAGCAACAGTCTTCACCGGATATCATCCCCAACTTGTTTTCAGGTGTCTGATGCAGTTTGACCCCGGTTGTGTTCAAAACGTCAGAGAAGTGGGTCTTCGAGTAAAAAACATGACTTCCTGTCGCCAGGGGGCGTGGCCTATTCATAATCCAATAATGACCACGTAGATGTCTTGAGGATGGGACTAGTATCATACATGGCCATTTTGGTTCAGAAATGTTGTTTTATGTGGGAGTTATATCGATTTCGTCTTTCATGGCGAGACATCAAACTTTGAGGCCACGCCCCCTGTACGCCCTTACTCCTTTGAGAAAGTTTTGCATAACTTTTGATCACACATGCCTTCTGAACATCCTGAGCCATTTTGGTGTCAATACGATAATATCTCTAGGAGGAGTTCGTTCAAATGCGAGGTCAGTAAAACGCCAAAATGGCGACTTTGACCCAAAATGGCCGACTTCCTGTTTTTTTTAGAGCACTACTCCAAGAGGATTTTTTGTTTGCCCGAGCATTTGGAACAAGTATTGTGATTTTCATGAAGATTGACGACATGCAGTGGCGGGGCACCATAAATAGGTGGCGCTCTCGTTCAATTTTGCCCTGAACAGTCCCGAGCACCTCCAAATTATGTAAATTTTTCACATTCCAATGGGGGGGTAGGCAAAATTTGGTGAGTTTTTGGAGCATGTTCAGGCCCCCAAAAATGCGATTCATTGTGCGAAATAAAAATAATAATAAACGCTTGCATTACAATAGGCCTTCGCACCGCCTTCGGTGCTCGGGCCTAATTAAAGCTGCAAGCAGCGATGAAGGCCCTCGCACCTCTGGCGCCGCTCTGGCCTATTGCACCGCCCCCTCGGCCTGCAACCTCCCTCCCCAAGCAAGCTCGCTCTGGCTGGCAGCCGTACGCTCAGTCGTCCCCATGTTTCTGCCTCGTGTGGTCATTGTCTCTCTCTGACCATCATCTCATACATCAATGGGCCTAATAATGACATCAGAAGTGGTCATGACCTTGTTCTGACCAATAGTGTGAAACAAATCCAAACACAATCATGCTTTTAAGATCTGCAGATATCAACATGGCCAGTAGGTGGAGCTATAGTGTTTGATCTTGTACTAACATGTTGAGGTTCGGACTTTAATGACAACTGCCAAGTATCACGTCATTGGGTCAACCGAGTCCAGAGTTATAGCCACTTCCTGTTTGATGGCGAGGGACAGAAACCTCACAGGCAGCCATTTTATTCATGATGGTGTAAGCAGTTTGTTATATTGTGAGTCATGTGTTCATCAAGGATAATATTGATGAGTTTGAGTAGGTGTGTAGGGTTTTCAATGGGATAAAAGGGGTACTTCCTGTTTCCAGGGGGCGGGGCTATGGCGTTGAAAACATCAGGACATGAAGAGGCTTTTTGGTTTGTACTGGCATGTTATATAAATATGCCACATTTCATGAATGTCAGTCAAAGCAGTGGTTGGAGCTGATAGAATAAATAATTATAGGGGGCGCTATAGAGCCACATAACCAGCATATGTCTATTTAAATCAGTTCCAGGCCTGACCACTGTCCTTCCTGCCGAGTTTGGTGGAGATCGGGAGTACTATGGGTCAGTTGCAAATACTTCCTGTTTCATGGCGATGAACGCCATTCGCCATGGTTTTGCTTGAGGAAGGAACTTGAGGATTGTTTTCGGTAGTATCACGAAAGAGTTTGACCTGATCTGAAGCACTTTTGAGTGTGTGGAGTTCATTCCTGAGGAGAGGGACCCCAGTGTCTGAAAAAGACACTTCCTGTTGAAAGTGGGCGGGGCTTAGACCAAGACCAGAAGTAGTTCAATGTATCTGTTCAGGAACAGACCCTGAGTAATTACTGTGAGTGTGATGGTGATTGGATGAAAATTGAGGGATTTATACTGATTAATGATGTCATGGCGTTTTATCCAAGTTTGTCATGACGCCACCGTCTGGCCATGCAGCGTTGAGCAATGTCCAGGTGACAACATCTGGACATGTAGATGTGGTCAGCATGGAAATGACATCAAACGGGGCCATTTTGGTCAAGATAGGTTGTTTTATATGTAAGTTATGTCAGTTTCGTCTCTCATGGCGAGATATCAAAGTTTGAGGCCACGCCCCCGCCATGCCCTTTCTCCTTTGAGAAAGTTTTGCATAACTTTTGATCACACATGCCTCTGGAAGCTTCAGAGTGATTTTGAGGTAAATACGATATAATCTGTAGGAGGAGTTCGTTCAAATGCAATGGCAAGAAACAGGCCAAAATGACCCTGAAAATGACACGTTTTACAAAATGGCCGACTTCCTGTTGAAATTAGCAAATAGGTGTAATGGACAGTTTTGTGCATCCTGGCATAGTAAATCAATGTGGTGAATTTCATGCATGTCGGTCCACGTAGGGGGCGAGGCTGGTTGATCAAAATATTGTAGGGGGCGCTATAGAGCCACTATGTCACTATTCCAGCATATGTCAATTTGGCTCAGTTCCACGTCTGAATACGATCCTTCCTGCCGAGTTTGGTGGAGATCGATGATACACCGGGTGAGTTACAAGTACTTCCTGTTTGATGGCGTCGGACCAAGATTCGCCATGGTTACGTTTGGCGAAGGAACTTGAGATTTTTATTGTAGTATCATGAAAGGGTTTGACCTGTTGTGAAGCACTTTCAAGTGTCTGGGGTTCATGCCTGAGGAGAAGGACCACGACAACTGCAAAAAAGCACTTCCTGTTGAAAGTGGGCGGGGCTTAGGGCTAGACCGGAAGTGGTCATATGGGTGTGTTCGGGACCGGACCATGACTAAGCCCTGTGAGTTTGATGGTGATTGGGTGAAAAATGAGGGAGTTATAGTGATTGATGATGTCATGGCGTCTTATCGAAGTTCGCCATGGCGCCACGGTCTTGCTTTGCAGTGTAGAGCAACAGTCTTCACCGGATATCATCCCCAACTTGTTTTCAGGTGTCTGATGCAGTTTGACCCCGGTTGTGTTCAAAACGTCAGAGAAGTGGGTCTTCGAGTAAAAAACATGACTTCCTGTTGCCAGGGGGCGTGGCCTATTCATAATCCCATAATGACCACATAGATGTGTTGAGGATGGGACTAGTATCATACGAGGCCATTTTGGGTCAGAAAAGTTGTTTTATGTGGGAGTTATATCAATTTCGTCTTTCATGGCGAGACATCAAACTTTGAGGCCACGCCCCCTGTACGCCGTTACTCCTTTGAGAGAGTTTTGCATAACTTTTGATCACACATGGCTTCTGAACATCCTCAGCCATTTTGGTGTCAATACGATAATATCTCTAGGAGGAGTTCGTTCAAATGCGAGGTCAGTAAAACGCCAAAATGGCGACTTTGACCCAAAATGGCCGCCTTCCTGTTTTTTTTAGAGCAGTTCTCCAAGAGGATTTTTTGTTCGCCTGAGCATTTAGAACATGTGTAGTGAGTTTCATAAAGATTGATGACGTGCAGTGGCGGGGCACCATAAATAGGTGGCGCTCTTGTTCAATTTTGCCCGAACAGTCCCGAGCACCCCAAAATATGAAATTTTTCACATTCCTTTGGGGGGGTACGCAAAATTTGGTGAGTTTTGGGGTATGTTGAGACCCCCAAAAATGCAATTCATTTGACGGGAGAATAATAAGAATAATTAAAGCTGCAAGCAGCGATGAAGGCCCTCGCACCTCTGGCGCCGCTCTGGCCTATTGCACCGCCCCCTCGGCCTGCAACCTCCCTCCCCAAGCAAGCTCGCTCTGGCTGGCAGCCGTACGCTCAGTCGTCCCCATGTTTCTGCCTCGTGTGGTCATTGTCTCTCTCTGACCATCATCTCATACATCAATGGGCCTAATAATGACATCAGAAGTGGTCATGACCTTGTTCTGACCAATAGTGTGAAACAAATCCAAACACAATCATGCTTTTAAGATCTGCAGATATCAACATGGCCAGTAGGTGGAGCTATAGTGTTTGATCTTGTACTAACATGTTGAGGTTCGGACTTTAATGACAACTGCCAAGTATCACGTCATTGGGTCAACCGAGTCCAGAGTTATAGCCACTTCCTGTTTGATGGCGAGGGACAGAAACCTCACAGGCAGCCATTTTATTCATGATGGTGTAAGCAGTTTGTTATATTGTGAGTCATGTGTTCATCAAGGATAATATTGATGAGTTTGAGTAGGTGTGTAGGGTTTTCAATGGGATAAAAGGGGTACTTCCTGTTTCCAGGGGGCGGGGCTATGGCGTTGAAAACATCAGGACATGAAGAGGCTTTTTGGTTTGTACTGGCATGTTATATAAATATGCCACATTTCATGAATGTCAGTCAAAGCAGTGGTTGGAGCTGATAGAATAAATAATTATAGGGGGCGCTATAGAGCCACATAACCAGCATATGTCTATTTAAATCAGTTCCAGGCCTGACCACTGTCCTTCCTGCCGAGTTTGGTGGAGATCGGGAGTACTATGGGTCAGTTGCAAATACTTCCTGTTTCATGGCGATGAACGCCATTCGCCATGGTTTTGCTTGAGGAAGGAACTTGAGGATTGTTTTCGGTAGTATCACGAAAGAGTTTGACCTGATCTGAAGCACTTTTGAGTGTGTGGAGTTCATTCCTGAGGAGAGGGACCCCAGTGTCTGAAAAAGACACTTCCTGTTGAAAGTGGGCGGGGCTTAGACCAAGACCAGAAGTAGTTCAATGTATCTGTTCAGGAACAGACCCTGAGTAATTACTGTGAGTGTGATGGTGATTGGATGAAAATTGAGGGATTTATACTGATTAATGATGTCATGGCGTTTTATCCAAGTTTGTCATGACGCCACCGTCTGGCCATGCAGCGTTGAGCAATGTCCAGGTGACAACATCTGGACATGTAGATGTGGTCAGCATGGAAATGACATCAAACGGGGCCATTTTGGTCAAGATAGGTTGTTTTATATGTAAGTTATGTCAGTTTCGTCTCTCATGGCGAGATATCAAAGTTTGAGGCCACGCCCCCGCCATGCCCTTTCTCCTTTGAGAAAGTTTTGCATAACTTTTGATCACACATGCCTCTGGAAGCTTCAGAGTGATTTTGAGGTAAATACGATATAATCTGTAGGAGGAGTTCGTTCAAATGCAATGGCAAGAAACAGGCCAAAATGACCCTGAAAATGACACGTTTTACAAAATGGCCGACTTCCTGTTGAAATTAGCCTATAGGTCTAATGGACAGTTTTGTGCATCCTGGCATAGTAAATCAATGTGGTGAATTTCATGCATGTCGGTCCACGTAGGGGGCGGGGCTGGTTGATCAAAATATTGTAGGGGGCGCTATAGAGCCACTATGTCACTATTCCAGCATATGTCAATTTGGCTCAGTTCCACGTCTGAATACGATCCTTCCTGCCGAGTTTGGTGGAGATCGATGATACACCGGGTGAGTTACAAGTACTTCCTGTTTGATGGCGTCGGACCAAGATTCGCCATGGTTACGTTTGGCGAAGGAACTTGAGATTTTTATTGTAGTATCATGAAAGGGTTTGACCTGTTGTGAAGCACTTTCAAGTGTCTGGGGTTCATGCCTGAGGAGAAGGACCACGACAACTGCAAAAAAGCACTTCCTGTTGAAAGTGGGCGGGGCTTAGGGCTAGACCGGAAGTGGTCATATGGGTGTGTTCGGGACCGGACCATGACTAAGCCCTGTGAGTTTGATGGTGATTGGGTGAAAAATGAGGGAGTTATAGTGATTGATGATGTCATGGCGTCTTATCGAAGTTCGCCATGGCGCCACGGTCTTGCTTTGCAGTGTAGAGCAACAGTCTTCACCGGATATCATCCCCAACTTGTTTTCAGGTGTCTGATGCAGTTTGACCCCGGTTGTGTTCAAAACGTCAGAGAAGTGGGTCTTCGAGTAAAAAACATGACTTCCTGTTGCCAGGGGGCGTGGCCTATTCATAATCCAATAATGACCACATAGATGTGTTGAGGATGGGACTAGTATCATACGAGGCCATTTTGGGTCAGAAAAGTTGTTTTATGTGGGAGTTATATCAATTTCGTCTTTCATGGCGAGACATCAAACTTTGAGGCCACGCCCCCTGTACGCCGTTACTCCTTTGAGAGAGTTTTGCATAACTTTTGATCACACATGCCTTCTGAACATCCTGAGCCATTTTGGTGTCAATACGATAATATCTCTAGGAGGAGTTCGTTCAAATGCGAGGTCAGTAAAACGCCAAAATGGCGACTTTGACCCAAAATGGCCGACTTCCTGTTTTATTTAGACCTATACTATAATTTCTTTTTTTGTTCCCCCCACCATGTGGAACATGTGTACAAAGTTTTATGAAGATTGCTAACTTGCAATGGAGGGGCATCACAAATAGGTGGCGCTCTGGTTCAGTTTTGCCTGAACAGTCCCGAGCACCCCAAATTATTAAATTTTTCGCATTCCAATGGGGGGGTAGGCAAAATTTGGTGAGTTTTTGAGCATGTTCAGGCCCCCAAAAATGCGATTCATTGTGCGAAATAAAAATAATAATAAACGCTTGCATTACAATAGGCCTTCGCACCGCCTTCGGTGCTCGGGCCTAATTAAAGCTGCAAGCAGCGATGAAGGCCCTCGCACCTCTGGCGCCGCTCCGGCCTATTGCACCGCCCCGTCAGCCGGCAACCTCCCTCCCCAAGCAAGTTTGCTCTGGCTGGCAGCCTTACGCTCATTCATCCCCATGTGTCTGCCTCGAGTGGTCATTGTATCTCTCTGACCATCATCTCATACATCAATGGGCCTAATAATGACATCAGAAGTGTTCATGACCATGTTCTGACCAATAGTGTGAAACAAATCCAAACAAAAGCGTGGTTTTAAGATCTGCAGATATCAACATGGCCAGTAGGTGGCACTGTAGTGTTTGATCATGTACTAACATCTTCAGGTTGGAACTTTAATGACAACTGCCAAGTGTGACGACCTTGGGTCAATCGAGTCCAGAGTTATAGCCACTTCCTGTTTGATGGCGAAGGACTGAAACCTCACAGGCAGCCATTTTAATCATGATGGCGTAACAAGTTTGACATATTGTGAATCATGAGTTCATCAAGGATGATATTGATGAGTTTGAGTACGTTTTTAAAGCTTTCAATGGTAAAATATGGGGTACTTCCTGTTCCCAGGGGGCGGGGCTATGGCGTTGACAACATCTGGACATGTAGATGTGGTCAGCATGGAAATGACATCATACGTGGCCATTTTGGTTAAGATAGGTTGTTTAATATGAAAGTTATATGAGTTTCGTCTGTCATGGCGAGATATCAAAGTTTGAGGCCACGCCCCCGCCATGCCCTTTCTCCTTTGAGAAAGTTTTGCATAACTTTTGATCACACATGCCTCTGGAAGCTTCAGAGTGATTTTGAGGTAAATACAATAAAGTCTGTAGGAGGAGTTCGTTCAAATGCAATAGCAAGAAACAGGCAAAAATGACCCTGAAACTGACACTTTTTACAAAATGGCCGACTTCCTGTTGAAATTAGCCTATAGGTCTAATGGACAATTTTGTACATCCAGGCATGGTAAATCAATGTGGTTAATTTCATGCATGTCGGTCCACGTAGTGGGCGGGGCTGGTTGATAGAAAAATTGTAGGGGGCGCTATAGAGCCACTATGTCACTATTCCAGCATATGTCAATTTGGCTCAGTGCCTCCTCTGACTACGATCCTTCCTGCCAAGTTTGGTGGAGATCGATGGTACACCGGGTGAGTTACAAGTACTTCCTGTTTGGTGGCGTCGGACCAATATTCGCCATGGTTATGTTTGGCGAAGGAACTTGGGATTTTTATTGTGGTATCATGAAAGGGTTTGACCTGTTGTGAAGCACTTTCAAGTGTCTGGAGTTCATGCCTGAGGAGCTGGACCCTGGCCACTGCAAAAAAGCACTTCCTGTTGAAAGTGGGCGGGGCTAAGGGCTAGACCGGAAGTGGTGATATGGGTCTGTTCGGAACCAGACCATGACTAAACCCTGTGAGTTTGATGGTGATTGGGTGAAAAATGAGGGAGTTATACTTGTTTATGATGTCATGGCGTCTTATCGAAGTTCGCCATGGCGCCACGGTCTCGCCTTGCAGCGTAGAGCAACAGTCTTCACCAGATATCATCACCAACTTGTTTACAGGTGTCTGATCCAGTTTGACCTCAGTTGTGTTGAAAATGTCAGAGAAGTGGGTCTTCGAGTAAAAAACATGACTTCCTGTCGCCAGGGGGCGTGGCCTATTCATAATCCAATAATGACCACGTAGATGTCTTGAGGATGGGACTAGTATCAGACATGGCCATTTTGGTTCAGAAATGTTGTTTTATGTGGGAGTTATATCAATTTCGTCTTTCATGGCGAGACATCATACTTTGAGGCCACGCCCCCTGTACGCCCTTACTCCTTTGAGAAAGTTTTGCATAACTTTTGATCACACATGCCTTCTGAACATCCTGAGCCATTTTGGTGTCAATACGATAATATCTCTAGGAGGAGTTCGTTCAAATGCGAGGTCAGTAAAACGCCAAAATGGCGACTTTGACCCAAAATGGCCGACTTCCTGTTCTATTTAGACCTATACTATAATTTCATTTTTTGTTCGCCCTACAATGTGGAACTTGTGTACAAAGTTTCATGAAGATTGATAACTTGCAATGGAGGGGCATCACAAATAGGTGGCGCTCTCGTTCAATTTTGCCCGAACAGTCCCGGGCACCCCAAATTATTAAATTTTTCGCATTCCAATGGGGGGGTAGGCAAAATTTGGTGAGTTTTGGAGCATGTTCAGGCCCCCAAAAATGCAATTGAATGTGCGAAATAAAAATAATAATAATAAGAATAAACGCTTGCATTACAATAGGCCTTCGCACCGCCTTCGGTGCTCGGGCCTAATAATAAACGCTTGCATTACAATAGGCCTTCGCACCGCCTTCGGTGCTCGGGCCTAATTAAAGCTGCAAGCAGCGATGAAGGCCCTCGCACCTCTGGCGCCGCTCTGGCCTATTGCACCGCCCCCTCGGCCTGCAACCTCCCTCCCCAAGCAAGCTCGCTCTGGCTGGCAGCCGTACGCTCAGTCGTCCCCAGGTTTCTGCCTCGTGTGGTCATTGTCTCTCTCTGACCATCATCTCATACATCAATGGGCCTAATAATGACATCAGAAGTGGTCATGACCTTGTTCTGACCAATAGTGTGAAACAAATCCAAACAAAATCATGCTTTTAAGATCTGCAGATATCAACATGGCCAGTAGGTGGAGCTATAGTGTTTGATCTTGTACTAACATGTTGAGGTTCGGACTTTAATGACAACTGCCAAGTATCACGTCATTGGGTCAACCGAGTCCAGAGTTATAGCCACTTCCTGTTTGATGGCGAGGGACAGAAACCTCACAGGCAGCCATTTTATTCATGATGGTGTAAGCAGTTTGTTATATTGTGAGTCATGTGTTCATCAAGGATAATATTGATGAGTTTGAGTAGGTGTGTAGGGTTTTCAATGGGATAAAAGGGGTACTTCCTGTTTCCAGGGGGCGGGGCTATGGCGTTGAAAACATCAGGACATGAAGAGGCTTTTTGGTTTGTACTGGCATGTTATATAAATATGCCACATTTCATGAATGTCAGTCAAAGCAGTGGTTGGAGCTGATAGAATAAATAATTATAGGGGGCGCTATAGAGCCACATAACCAGCATATGTCTATTTAAATCAGTTCCAGGCCTGACCACTGTCCTTCCTGCCGAGTTTGGTGGAGATCGGGAGTACTATGGGTCAGTTGCAAATACTTCCTGTTTCATGGCGATGAACGCCATTCGCCATGGTTTTGCTTGAGGAAGGAACTTGAGGATTGTTTTCGGTAGTATCACGAAAGAGTTTGACCTGATCTGAAGCACTTTTGAGTGTGTGGAGTTCATTCCTGAGGAGAGGGACCCCAGTGTCTGAAAAAGACACTTCCTGTTGAAAGTGGGCGGGGCTTAGACCAAGACCAGAAGTAGTTCAATGTATCTGTTCAGGAACAGACCCTGAGTAATTACTGTGAGTGTGATGGTGATTGGATGAAAATTGAGGGATTTATACTGATTAATGATGTCATGGCGTTTTATCCAAGTTTGTCATGACGCCACCGTCTGGCCATGCAGCGTTGAGCAATGTCCAGGTGACAACATCTGGACATGTAGATGTGGTCAGCATGGAAATGACATCAAACGGGGCCATTTTGGTCAAGATAGGTTGTTTTATATGTAAGTTATGTCAGTTTCGTCTCTCATGGCGAGATATCAAAGTTTGAGGCCACGCCCCCGCCATGCCCTTTCTCCTTTGAGAAAGTTTTGCATAACTTTTGATCACACATGCCTTCTGAACATCCTGAGCCATTTTGGTGTCAATACGATAATATCTCTAGGAGGAGTTCGTTCAAATGCGAGGTCAGTAAAACGCCAAAATGGCGACTTTGACCCAAAATGGCCGACTTCCTGTTTTTTTTAGAGCACTACTCCAAGAGAATTTTTTGTTCGCCCGAGCACTTGGAACAAGTGTACTGATTTTCATGAAGATTGACGACATGCAGTGGCGGGGCACCATAAATAGGTGGCGCTCTTGTTCAATTTTGCCTGAATAGTCCCGAGCACCCCAAAATATCAAATTTTTCACATTCCAATGGGGGGGTACGCAAAATTTGATGAGTTTTGGGGTATGTTGAGACCCCCAAAAATGCAATTCATTTGACGGAAGAAAAAGAATAATAATAAACGCTTGCATTACAATAGGCCTTCGCACCGCCTTCGGTGCTCGGGCCTAATTAAAGCTGCAAGCAGCGATGAAGGCCCTCGCACCTCTGGCGCCGCTCCGGCCTATTGCACCGCCCCGTCAGCCGGCAACCTCCCTCCCCAAGCAAGCTTGCTCTGGCTGGCAGCCTTACGCTCAGTCATTCTCATGTTTCTGCCTCGAGTGGTCATTGTATCTCTCTGACCATCATGTAATACATCAATGGGCCTAATAATGACATCAGAAGTGTTCATGACCATGTTCTGACCAATAGTGTGAAACAAATCCAAACAAAAGCGTGGTTTTAAGATCTGCACATATCAACATGGCCAGTAGGTGGCGCTGTAGTGTTTGATCATGTACTAACACCTTCAGTTTGGAACTTTAATGACAACTGCCAGGTGTCACGTCCTTGGGTCAACCGAGTCCAGAGTTATAGCCACTTCCTGTTTGATGGCGAGGGACTGAAACCTCACAGGCAGCCATTTTAATCATGATGGCGTAACAAGTTTGACATATTGTGAATAATGAGTTCATCAAGGATGATATTGATGAGTTTGAGTACGTTTTTAAAGCTTTCAATGGTAAAATATGGGGTACTTCCTGTTTCCAGGGGGCGGGGCTATGGCGTTGACAACATCTGGACATGTAGATGTGGTCAGCATGGAAATGGCATCCTACGTGGCCATTTTGGTTAAGATAGGTTGTTTTATATGTAAGTTATATCAGTTTCGTCTGTCATGGCGATATATCAAAGTTTGAGGCCACGCCCCCGCCATGCCCTTTCTCCTTTGAGAAAGTTTTGCATAACTTTTGATCACACATGCCTCAGGAAGCTTCAGAGTGATTTTGAGGTATATACGATAAAATCTGTAGGAGGAGTTCGTTCAAATGCAATGGCAAGAAACAGGCCAAAATGACACGTTTTACAAAATGGCCGACTTCCTGTTGAAATTAGACTATCCCCCAATCCCAAACCGAAAACTTGAGCACTCGCCCTGAGCCCCTGATGACTAAATGACATCACCTGCATGAGGAGTCGAGGGTGACAGGCCACAAGGGCTCGAAATGCTTTAAATAGGATTGGGACAGCACTTTGAGACCTGCACTGCAAGGAGAGAGACGCCAAAACGAGAGGATTACAATTCTTTAAAAAAAAAAAAAAAATGACAGAAGAGAAGTTGCTGCAGCGACGATTTGTCTGTAAGTATAAAACACTGCAGCCATGATTTATTGTCATGAATGTCTGAAAGAATGTGGCTAATAACAACGTAATATCTCCATCAACAGGGTCTGAAGACCAAACCAAAAAATTAATTTGTCTCAGGATAAAACATGAAGCGCTATTTACGGGCTTCCGCAACGCGTCCTTACAAGGATTTGAGTAAGTGTTGAGTTCTTGTAATCCATATAAAAGTAAATGGGCTGAAAACAAAAGAAAACCAGTGTTGATGAGCAGCATTTGTGTCTGTGTGCGTATGTGTATAGTGTTATCATTGCAGAAATGGGTCTGCAGAAGGTTGTGACCCCCAGCCAGGCTGCAAAGAAATGGGAAAACTTAAAGAAGAAATATAGGGTTAACCTGTTTAATGTTTATGCACATGGGTTGCTGGGTAACGACCCAGCGCCACAATACTGAAGAACATGTTTCACACGTCGGCTTCTCTCGGTAAACTCCGTGTTTCACGTGACATCGCAGTGATTTATGGGTAATTCCTTAGCGAAAGTTGGCATCGATGCTGACTTATGGAAAGGGGGCAGAAAGGGCTCAAAAATGTCCGCCATCATCCCTTGATCACTCACACAATTCCAATTGGAATACCACTGAACCCTCGAGCCCCTCGCGGGAGCGCGCCCGTGAGTGCAGGAGTGCTCAAGTGTTCCATTTGGGATTCGACCTATAGGTCTAATGGACAGTTTTGTGCATCCTGGCATAGTAAATCAATGTGGTGAATTTCATGCAAATCAGTCCACGTAGGGGGCGGGGCTGGTTGATCAAAATATTGTAGGGGGCGCTATAGAGCCACTATGTCACTATTCCAGCATATGTCAATTTTGCTCAGTTCCACATCTGCCTACGATGGTTCCTGCCGAGTTTGGTGGAGATCGATGGTACACCGGGTGAGTTACAAGTACTTCCTGTTTGATGGCGTCGGACCAATATTCGCCATGGTTACGTTTGGCGAAGGAACTTGAGATTTTTGTTGTAGTATAATGAAAGGGTTTGACCTGTTGTGAAGCACTTTCAAGTGTCTGGGGTTCATGCCTGAGGAGAAGGACCACGACAACTGCAAAAAAGCACTTCCTGTTGAAAGTGGGCGGGGCTTAGGGCTAGACGGGAAGTGGTCATATGGGTCTGTTTGGAACGGGACCATGAGAAAGCCCTGTGAGTTTGATGGTGATTGGGTGAAAAATGAGGGAGTTATACTGATTTATGATGTCATGGCGTCTTATCAAAGTTCGCCATGGCGCCACGGTCTCGCCTTACAGCGTAGAGGTACAGTTTATACCGGATATCATCACCAACTTGTTTTCAGGTGTCTGATGCAGTTTGACCCCGGTTGTGTTCAAAACGTCAGAGAAGTGCGTCTTCGAGTAAAAAACATGACTTCCTGTCGCCAGGGGGCGTGGCCTATTCATAATCCAATAATGACCACGTAGATGTGTTGAGGATGGGACTATTATCATACGTGGCCATTTTCGTTCACAAATGTTGTTTTATGTGGGAGTTATATCAATTTCGTCTTTCATGGCGAGACATCAAACTTTGAGGCCACGCCCCCTCTACGCCCTTACTCCTTTGAGAAAGTTTTCGATAACTTTTGATCACACATGCCTTCTGAACATCCTGAGGCATTTTGGTGTCAATACGATGATATCTCTAGGAGGAGTTCGTTCAAATGCGAGGTCAGTAAAACGCCAAAATGGCAACTTTGACCCAAAATGGCCGACTTCCTGTTCTATTTAGACCTATACTATAATTTCATTATTTGTTCGCGCTAACATGTGGAACTTGTGTACAAAGTTTCATGAAGATTGATAACTTGCAGTGGAGGGGCATCACAAACAGGTGGCGCTCTCATTCGGTTTTGCCTGAACAGTCCCGAAGACCCCAAATTATTAAATTTTTCGCATTCCAATGGGGGGGTAGGCAAAATTTGGTGAGTTTTCGAGCATGTTCAGGCCCCCAAAAATGCGATTCATTGTGCGAAATAAAAATAATAATAAACGCTTGCATTACAATAGGCCTTCGCACCGCCTTCGGTGCTCGGGCCTAATTAAAGCTGCAAGCAGCGATGAAGGCCCTCGCACCTCTGGCGCCGCTCCGGCCTATTGCACCGCCCCCTCGGCCTGCAACCTCCCTCCCCAAGCAAGCTCGCTCTGGCTGGCAGCCGTACGCTCAGTCGTCCCCATGTTTCTGCCTCGTGTGGTCATTGTCTCTCTCTGACCATCATCTCATACATCAATGGGCCTAATAATGACATCAGAAGTGGTCATGACCTTGTTCTGACCAATAGTGTGAAACAAATCCAAACACAATCATGCTTTTAAGATCTGCAGATATCAACATGGCCAGTAGGTGGAGCTATAGTGTTTGATCTTGTACTAACATGTTGAGGTTCGGACTTTAATGACAACTGCCAAGTATCACGTCATTGGGTCAACCGAGTCCAGAGTTATAGCCACTTCCTGTTTGATGGCGAGGGACAGAAACCTCACAGGCAGCCATTTTATTCATGATGGTGTAAGCAGTTTGTTATATTGTGAGTCATGTGTTCATCAAGGATAATATTGATGAGTTTGAGTAGGTGTGTAGGGTTTTCAAT